>NC_087206.1:58538239-58568239 GCF_015104395.2 Macrobrachium nipponense
CATTCAACAGGATAATGAGGACCCTGAAATAGATGTGTGTTTTAACTACAAATCTATATTAGGCAAATATAGGCTTCTACAGAGGTAAAAAAGTTTTCAACAGCTTTCAAAAGATATAAAAGGGATTTTGACGTAAGGAAAAATCTATTCTGGGCGATTGGCTCGTGGGTCGCCAGCGGAAATATCCTTTAATCTATTATTTCTAGGGTAAATGTACTAACACATACCAGAGAATAAATAAAATAAAGAAAAAGGTCAGTATAACTGACTCGCTCACCCTCTAGGAGGGTGTCGGTATGAACACTAGGCGAGTGAGACCACTACCACGAGCCAAATGCCAATAGAAATCTCCCACTACAAAATCCCTCCAAGAGGGGAGCCGAACCCACGAGTGAGCAGCTCGTACTACTACTACTCCATCCCATGCTGCCGACTGCTGCGCCTCTAGTGGCCATCCTGAAGTTAGCAGACAATCTTGGGCGCAGGGATGGGTAGGGTGGGATTTCGCTGGCGACACGAGCCAATCGCCAGAAATAGATTTTTCCTTACGTCCAAAATTCCCTTTTCTGGGCTCAGCTCGTGTCGCTGCGCGAAATCGTACCAGAGAAATAGCACAAGATTGTAAACAAAAGTAATAAAATAAATCAGAATAGGTCTTCAAATAAAAAAAAATAAAGTAAATATAAAAAAGAATATAATTGCTAAAAAGATACAAATACACAGTGATTACAAACTAAAAATATGCTTAAATTACCCTTAATTCTAAACATGTTTTCTTAACATAAGGTAATTTACATATGTACAGAGGTAAATTGGCTTACATGTAACAAAATGGTATCTGTGTAAAGGCATGTATCAAAAATATAATAGCAATTAAAACAGTCAAATGAACAAATTAATCAACAATGATAATATATATAAGGAATGTATATGCCTTAATATACAAAACCCGTAATCATTATAATTGAGATGTATCCCCTAGCATAAAAATAAGGGGGTAACATCCATGAGATCAATATGCATAATCATCTGTGAGTGTCCCTAGTCAAAAAATTAATGGGCACCCACTACATCATCATAAAAGCAGCTAAGGCACAAGGTGAATGTAAATGAACACGGAAGGAATAGACGAACTGTTGGGTGAGGCAGGTAGAAAGGAGGACTGAATCTTCTACTACAAATTAACTAGAGTCAGGGGAAACTACGTTTCCCGCTGCTACTGCTGAAAATTTCAGAGCTTCCAAGGACTTAAGGTAATGACGTTTGAACACTGTCGGCGATTTCCATCCGGTATACTTCTTCAACTCATCGAAGTTCATGTGTTGGAAATAATTAATTGAGGTGGCTACTGCTCTGACATCATGTACTTTTGGGAAAGAGTCAGGATTGGCTTGTTTAATAAAGTACAGGATTTGTTGCCTGATGCCTTTAATGGATAAAGTTCCACCTTTTTCCCTCTTAAAGAGGGGCCCCGATGAGGATGAGGAGGTCCTGGATAGAAAGGCTCGTAAGGTTGAAACTGGACAAAGGGATACATCTTGTGGAAGAGGTAGTACTTTCCAAGGTTCCCACCTCATCAAAGGATCTTCATTCTTTGCCAAAAAACTCCGTTCCGGAGAAAGTAGAACTTCCCCTGTGGGAAGGAATTGAATATGATCCGGATCTCTGGATAAAGCCGACAGTTCTGAAATTCTTGCTCCTGAAGCCAGGCTTAATAAAAATAGGGTTTTGGGTTTTTCCTTAGGAGCATCATAAACGAGCATGTGTCATTATCGGTTTCAGAAGCCAGTTTTAGAACATCGTTTAAGAACCATGAAACTGACGTAGGCCTCACAGAAGGCCTAAGTCTAGCACATGCCTTAGGAATAGACGAGAAGTAGGTATCCGTCAAGTCTATGTTAAATCCAAATTGAAATATCTTTTTCAAGGCTGACTTGTTTGTCGTAATCGTGCTAGCTGCTAAACCTTTTTCAAATAAGGATCTGAAAAAGGATATAGCTGAATTAACCGTCATGATTCTGATATCTGACTCTCTCAGGAAGGTTGCTAACTTTTTGACAGCAGCATCATACTGCCTCAAAGTTGAATCCCTTTTATCGGATTCCAAGAAGAGAATGTTCTGAGGGTCAAATATTTCGCATCTCTTTTGCCGCAAACTTCATGAAATCCATAAAGTTAGGGTTTTGAGAATCCTTGAGGAAGCGAACACCAGTCTTCGTTTGTACTGACTGGGAGAGCTTGGGACTGGGGATCCGAAGAGGACGAAGGCCCAGTTCCAGAATTAGGGGATACCAATTGCTCTTCGGCCAGTCTGGGGCTACTAGAGCCACTTGACCCTTGAATGTCCTGAGTTTGTTCAATACTTTCATAAGGAGATTCCATTGGAGGGGGAAGACGTAAATCTTCTCCCAGTTGTTCCAGTCCAGAGCCAGGGCGTCCGTGGCGTAAGCCAGAGGGTCCAGGTTGGGGGCTACATAACACGGTAGTTTGTGGTTCGCTTGGGATGCGAAGAGATCCACCTGTAGCCCTGGGACTCTTTGAAGGATCCATTGGAACGAACTGTTGTCTAGTGACCATTCCGACTCTAGGGGTACTGATCGGGATAGGGCGTCTGCTATGACGTTTCTCACTCCAGCTATGTGGTGGAGGAAAGATGCCAACTGAACTTGTCTGCCAGGGAGAAGATGGCTACCATGACGTGATTTAGATGACGTGACTTGGAGCCTCCTCTGTTTATACAAATGTACTACCACTGCGCTGTCCAGGACTAGCTTTATGTGGAGTTCTTTGGTGGGTTCAACCTTTTTAGAGTCAAGAACACTGCCATTGCCTCCAGTACGTTTATATGGAACTGACGGAACTGGCGTGACCAAGATCCCTTTGAACCTATTCCTTTTTGACCTGGGAAACCCTACCCACCCCAGCCGCTTAAGGACGCGTCTGTGTGGATGATGATCCCTGGTGGAGGGAACTGGAGGGGTACTGACATTGATAGATTCTTGACTTTGGCCCACGGCCGAAGTCGATTCTTTAGAATTAGAGGCACTGAGGATAGCTTGTCCCTGGACCTGACATTTGCTCGCGAGCGCCAGATCCTGGTTAGGTCTTTCAGTTTGGCTTTCATTAAGACGTTCGTTACTGATGCAAACTGGAGAGAGCCGAGGATCCTTTCCTGAGCTCTCCTTGATGCTAGTTTGTGACTTAGAAATTGCTTGACTGACTTCGCTATTTCTTTCCTTTTGGTAGATGGAATCGACAGAGTGTGGGAGGATAGATTCCATTGAATGCCTAGCCACTGAAAGTTTGACTCTGGAGTGAGTCTTGACTTGGACTTGTTTATCTTGAATCCTAGATATTCTAGGAACCGGATCACTTTCAGTGTAGCCTTGTTGCATTCCTCGACTGATGGGGCCCAGATCAACCAATCGTCGAGATATGCCACTACCATAATCCCTTGCGATCTGAGTTGTTGCACTACCACTTCCGCTAGCTTCGTGAACACCCTGGGTGCCACGTTGAGTCCGAATGGAACTACCTTGAAGGAGAATGTCTGGTCTCCTATCTTGAAACCCAGATAACGGACGGAATTGTCTGCAATAGGGATATGATAGTAGGCGTCTGTAAGATCGATAGAGGTGGTGACGGCCCCACGGGGAAGTAAGGTCCGCACCTGTGAGATCGTGAGCATCTTGAACTTGTCGCAGCGGATGGCTAAGTTTAAGCGGGACAAGTCTAAGATTACCCTTCTTTTTTGTGAGCCTTTCTTTGGCACGCTGAACAAGCGACCTTGAAATTTTAATCTCTTGACTCTCGCTATAGCTCCTTTCTGAAGGAGGTCCTCCGCGTACTCTGTCAATTCTTTGGAAGGAAGTTGACGGAAAGGTCTGGCTGGAGGTGGGTTCGTCAACCAGCTCCAACCCAGCCCTTTTGACACTATGCTCTGAGCCCACTGGCTGAAGTTCCACCGGTGGCGAAAGTGAAACAGCCTCCCTCCTACCTGAAGTTCTTCATTGGTTCTGGTAACCGCCTCGGCCTCCTCTGAAGTGCTTTCCCCTATTAAAGGGGCCTCCCGATCCTCTCCCACGAAAGGACCGCTTACCTCTGCCTCCCTTACCCGAGCGGTCATACTTCTGAGAAGCTTGACTCTCGAAGGCTTGATTGTAAGCTGGAGAGATGGCGTATGAGGTAGAGGGTTGAGGCTGAGGGGATATCACATAAATTGGCTGTGATTGACCCTTAGAAGTGGAAGGTTGGGCTGTCTGCACTAACGGCACTGCTGGAACTTGTTGAGGAAAGCGTGGTTGCTTCTTCTGGTAAGGTTGGAAACGCCTGGGTTTCCTCTGACCCTTACCTTTAGGTGTCAAGTCTTGTCTCCTCCTAGCCGTAAGGCCCCAACGGTCCTTAAGGCTCTGGTTCAACCTCGTAGCCTCTGCCTGGACTTCCTTAACCATAGCCTCTGGAAAGAGATCTGCGCCCCAGATGTTAGAGGAGAGTAACCTATTCGGCTCATGTCGAATGGTTGCCTCTAGCAGGACATGCTTTCTACAATTCATTCTAGCAGTGGCAAACTCGAACACATCTGACTGCACCGTTTGAGTCAGGGCTTTGGTCATAAGCTTAAAAATTGGTTCTGATCCATAGGCCATGGTTGCTACCTCCGACATAGCCATAGAGTTGATTGATCTGGCTAGTCGTGATTTTGCGTCAAATTCAGTTTGAATAAGATTATCTGGGAGCCTGGGTAGCTTTTCACCAAACTGCTCCATAGCACAGTCCGGTTTGAGTTTGCCAGCTGAGAATGTATTCGGCAAGTCTTCCCACAACTCTCCAATTGAAGGGAGTAATGGAGATGTGGGATCTGCTTCTTTCAACTGAGGCATGGGTTCCCCCTTCTGGGCCGCTGAGATGGTCGACCTAACTATCTTGGTTAGGAACGGGAGCGGGGTACTCTCATCCATTGTGAAAATGGTAAAGGGACTTTTTGAATGGTGTATCTTGGTGTTAGAACAATCCATGTCCTCTAAACATCTGAGCCATTCTCTCTGAGCCTGGTCTCGTGAATAGAGGACTGTCTCCTTTGGTACCCTATCGTCCCGAACCATAGCCGAAGGCGTGAGCCTTGCGTAGCCTATGAAAGGAGGCTGTAGGCCTTCCGGGTAGAACTCGAAGTCTTCTATTCTTCGAGTTCCAAACTCCGGGATGGAGATGAGACCGTCCTGGAAGGGGGCGTATGACGCTACTCTCCATGGGTTGTTCATAGAGAAAGCAGGAAGTGAGTCATACGGAGGAAGCTGAGTTCCACTTGTGTTGGAAAGTGAGGGAGAGGCTAGAGGGACTTCTCTTAGTCCGGCTATAATAGAATCTTGGGAAGTGATCCTATCCGACAGGCGAGAGAACATCTGTTCCATACTACTCTTAAGGGACCCAACTAGGTCACCCAGCTGTTGCAACAGGCCAGCATTGGAGTCCAAAGCCGGAGCTGCTGCGGAGGTGGAGGGGAGACTCTGAATTGGAACCAATGGGAGCGGAACTGGTGATTCTGCCGGAGTGCGAGATCTCTCCTTGGATTTACTTTTTGAGGACTTAGAGCCGGAGCTAGAAGCTTTAGACCTGTCTGGACCGGGATTGCGAGCCGGAGACTTACGTGAGGAAGAAGACGAGGACGTCTTCTTAGACGACGATGACGTCTTAGTCAAGGTCATCGCTTTAGCCTTGACCTTAGGTCTAACCGAAGCCTCAGGAGGAGTATATAATTCATCACCCGTAAAGCCTTGGAAAGATGGAGAGGTTGCAGGGGTAGAAGAGACAGTCACACCCAAGGGTGACCCTTGAGTGCCTACATTACTTACCTCGACCAACAGGTCGTCTATACCTACCATCGGTTCAACATTAATATCCAGGGTTGCGACATCCGTGGAGATATCCTGGTCTGTTCCGTTAAGGAGGCCGCCAGCTGTTGTTGGATAAAGGCGATAGTCGGGTCCGCCTCTACTGGGTCGACGTAACCTGTCGCCTTGCCTCCGGGGAAGATTAATAGTGCTAACCGCTTCTCGAGGATGTAGGGCTGACCCTTGGCGGCGTTCTTGCCAAAACCTCCGACCCAGGCCCGCAGGGTAGCCAGTGCGGTATCCCTTACTGCCGGAGCCTGTAAGAGAGGGCGTATTTTAGATTTAAGAATCACTTAAAACTAAAACTTAAAGTATAACTTAAACTAGATGCCTTAAGTTAAAGTAAATGATGAAAACTTAAGCACTAAAAAGGAAGCGGAGCAGCTACTGGAGATGAATACTTACCCCTTCCAACAGCGGCTCACCAGATCGTAACATATGGTACACGTCTCATGGTACCAGACCTGGATGTCCCCGTGCGGAGTCGCGCATGGAGCATGGGACCGGCAAACTTCGTGTCCACAGGGGTCCTGAAGTGTAGCGGAACATCCCGGATGCTCACAGTTGGTGGCCTGTAAGTGGGAAGACACATGAGTATCTTAAAAGGCATCACTTACAGACTAAAGGACAAAAGAACTCCGTTACATGCCGGAGCTCGGAAAAATTTGGGCATAACCCCTCCCTGCTTTGCCTGAATAGGCTATAATCCCGGCGAGATCCGGTAAGAATATGAAAGGGAGGGGGATGGTTTAAGGTACTTTAGATAAACTTATAGATAACTTAAACCTAAACTCAAGCGAACCGGACTAGGTTCAGTGTGAAGCGGAGTGTAGTAACTCAGCAATACGGTAAGGTTAGTAGTGACCTAATGTATGTTCCGGTCCACTCTACCGAGTGGACTAGCCCCTTCCGCTGGATACCAGGACTCCGGTCAGGGAGGAGCTCTAGTAAGGAGGGAAAGGGCGAGAGGACATACATGCTCGAGCTAGCCCGGAGCGACAAGGTAGTAACGAGGGGGGAAGGGGAAGGCCAGGGCCCCCCACAATGTACCACCCGGCCGGACCGAGAAGCCGGAGAGGTCGAGACCAGTCTGGGTCTGTCCCGACTCCCTAGTCCCTCCGCATGAGGAGAGAGAGGGAGGCAGGCTCGGGTATGTGGAGCGAGCATGGGTAGACCGACCCACCCCCGCCCGACTCTATGGAAGAGCGGGAGAGGGGGAAGGGTGACTGGGCAGGCGTCTGGCTGTCCCGTGATCACGAAGTGACCACGAGGCGGTAAGAGAGATACGATCACCCAACCTAGGCCAACCGACTGATCAGAGAGAAGCTATCGGGAAGCAACTGGGACTGAAAAGCGGTAGATACAGGCCCACGGGCTAACCAACAAGACAGAGAGATACTATAGGGAAGCAACCGAACTGATCAGCGGTAGTATAGGCTCTATGAACCAGGACCTAGGCTAAGCCAGACGCCTAACTAACCTAACTATGATAAAATACATATAATAAATAAAACAAAATAAAAGAGAGAAAGTAATATAGCAGGAGAAAAAATCCAGGAGTGTACGACTAACCCGAAGGCAGGTCTACCACTCAAAGCTAGTCAGAGGCCGATACTAAGAGCCTGGACTAGGGTCTGGATAGAAAAAGCCTACATAAGGTAAATACATGCATGCATGACAACCTGAGTAGACCTTAAACTAAACAAAGCGGATAATCAAATAGAGCGTACATAATAAGGGATGTTCTAGGTATGGGAGACCAAGAACGAACCCATCACGCGGCAGAACCATGCCTGCCATGCTTCCGACCCCGAGAACGTATTTATACCTAAAAAACGGCAAATACTGTCTCAGGGACGGAAAAAACCAACTAATCGTAAATACTGAGTACTTAACTTAGCTGCTGCGATAGCTGCACGCTCCATTATAGTAAAAATCCACGAAAGGGCACAAAAAACACAGAGAGAAAATTAGCACGTGTGGCTCCTGGCGCTAACTTGAAAGGATGGCCACTAGAGGCGCAGCAGTCGGCAGCATGGGATGGAGTAGTAGTAGTACGAGCTGCTCACTCTGTGGGTCGGCTCCCCTCTTGGAGGGATTTTGTAGTGGGAGATTTCTATTGGCATTTGGCTCGTGGTAGTGGTCTCACTCGCCTAGTGTTCATACCGACACCCTCCTAGAGGGTGAGCGAGTCAGTTATACTGACCTTTTTCTTTATTTTATTTATTCTCTGGTATGTGTTAGTACATTTACCCTAGAAATAAATAAAGATTAAAAGGATATTTCGCGCAGCGACACGAGCTGAGCCCAGAAATTCAGATTTTGAAACTGCCTCCTACAAAGCCCAACTGTAAACTTGATATTCATACAAAATTTTTTTTCTCCATTCTTTTCATTATTTGGCATGACAAAATAGCTTACTAGGTTTATCTGAGGAGAGAGAGATCGTCAAGAAGACAGTTGACTACAGAGAAATGCACTTGGGTGTATTAAGTAATCACCTGTCATTTAACTTACTTTTATAAGTGTCATTTGACTTCCGTTTATAACAAGCGTGAGGCGACTTTTGAGTGCAAAACAAATGAGCGCAAGACAATTGAGCGCAGTAACATTTGGGTGCCGACATTCGAGCACCAAAAAATTTTTTTTGTCTTCAGTTCTATTTCAGTTCTATTGAAAGCATGAAATTGCCTCTCAGATGGGATCTAATGCAACCATGCTGTTTCTAACTTTTACAAGCTCATTTAGGGCTAAAAGGTCAATGGCCTATCTCCAGTCCCCAGTTGCCTTCTTCACTCTTAAGAGGAAATCTTATAACCCTGATAAGCGGTCCTCTACAGCTACTATAGAGATACTGGAATTTCTGGATGGTAGGTCTGAAACAGTATCAGTGAGTAAGGAGTCTTCTTAATACCCACAAAGCTAAAGAAAAGTTTTAAGAATTTGCCCTTGCCTGGGTACAGTACTAAAATACTATAAGACCATACAGTACTGTTACCTACAACAAATAAAAACCACCATCAAACCACAACTAAAAAAATTGGAAGGTACTCCAGGTACGGGTATCCCCAGACTCCCCAAAAAACTAAACGCCCTTGAATATGCTTCCTATGCTTCTTCCCCAAATACCTTGCTAGCTGCCAATAACAGCCCCAAGGTACTACCGTTTGCAAAATTAGTTCTAATCCTTTAAATAGTGTAGCAAAAACATAGCTGTACTTCCAGTAGGTTTGACTGGACGATTGCTGAAAGTGACATATGCCTAAATGCGTACCACTTCTGCCTAAATGCGTACGAAGTGGTAACAGGCCTGATTTCATGTGCTCTCACCTTCAGTATTGACAATGTGTCTTCTTGGCTTTGCCAATGCACTTCTGCAATGAGGCTCCTTAGAAAAAATTATAGTGCATTTTTAGACTGATAGGACCCGAGGGCAAGCGCCAGTTTACTGGCAGGGGTTCTGGTCCCCTTAGTCGTGCCAATATAATACCTTAATGCCTTAGCTGGACAAAGGACACTTCCTCATCTGGACCTAGAATATCCACACAGTTTCAGATGGAGAATGAGCATGGCCAGGGCTTGGAAGGAGACTTTCTTTGCCAGGAAACTTAACGAAGTTACAAACAGTATCTCACCGAGCAAAACTGTTTTGTCAATGGTTTGAACTTCGCTTACTCGTTTGGCGGTGGCCAAGGCTACAAGAAAAAAAATGTTCCTACGATTGAGGGATGTGGAATTTAGAGGCACAACAGCTGGGCCCATCAACCACTTAAGCAATATATGTATACAAGTTCCAGGATAATGAGCAGTCTCTTTCCTGTTTGGAGGTCTTGAAAGAATAAGATCACCCAGATCTTTATTCAAGATACCAATATAGCCCTATATCCTATGATGGTAGATGCAGTCCCCCTTTACAGTCCTTAGGAAGAGAAGGAAGTCAACTATCTGGGATAAAGTGATTTTAGTAGAATGTTACTGCTACTACACTACCCACAGAAGACTTATGGAGGACTGACAGTAAATTTCTTAAGATCTTCGCAGCTTTCCTTGAAAATCCCTTCGCTCCAACAAGCTTTCAGACAGTCTGAAGCCTGTCAGAGCCTGAGTGGATAGGCTTTTATGTAACATCCAAAGGTGGGGCTGTTTGAGTAAATGCAAATTTTAAGGGGGCAGCCTGGGAAAATTCACAAAGCCTCAAAAGTTCCAGGAACCACTCCTTGCGAGGCCAAGGTCCTTATGTTTTGGTGTGATAAGAATTTGTTTATTACCTTCCTTACCATGCTGAAAGGGGGGAAGGTGTAAAAATCTGTTTGACCAGTTAATGATCATTGCATCTATTGCCCATGCCTGAGGGTCCAGAACTTGCAAACAGAATTAAGGAAGGTAGTGGTTTTTTTATGTGATGAACAGGTCTGCCATCGGCCTGCCCCACAAATTCCAAAGGCTGTCACACAAAACTAAGTTTAAGAGTCCACTCTGTCGGCAAAACTTGTCGCTGTCACACAAAACTAAGTTTTGAGTCCACTCTGTCGGCAGAACTTGCCCTCGCCAACTTAACTCTTCTGCCAAGGCATTCATACTCCCTTGAATAAATCAAGCGACTATTTTGACCCGATTCTGATTCGCCCAGAGCAGTAGTGCCTTCACTGCCTCGCAAAGGGAGAAAGTGTGTTCTGCCCTGCTTCTTTACGTAGAAAAGCCCTGTGATTTGTCAGGGTACACCACCACGACCGTATCTGTGACTGTTCAACAAATCTTAGATGAATAAGAGTTGGTTTTTCGATATTTATGTGGAGAGCTTGTTGCTCCAGGGACAGTCTGGAAACCTGCAAGTAACCTAGAAGGGGCCACCCAGCCTCAATCAGAGGCATCTGCATAAAAGCAGTCTGGGTTCACGAGGTGTAGAGACTTCCCCACTAAAAATCTGCTTTTGGATGTCCACCACATTAGGTCCACTTTTATCACCTTCGTAATGGGGAACATTGCCAAATCCAGTTGCTCCTTTCTGTTCCAGCTTGCTCTTAGGAAGAACTGAATAGGTCTTATGTATAGCCTTCCTAATTTCACAGACTGCCCAATGGACGAGTGTGTCCCTAGCTAACATGACTTGAGCGCAAGATCTTATACTGATGAAAGCATGACTAACCTCTTTGGGAATTTAAAAACCCAAAATACTCAAGAGAGAGTCCTCATCGCCAAGTATGGAATCTCCTTAGTCAGGGTTAAGATATTTTTCCAGTTTGATTAAAAGCCTTAGATCCTGGGCCAGGTGAAGAATTAACTGTAGATCTTTCATGCACTGTTCCTGTGACAATGAATGGAGGAGCCAGTCGTCCAGGTATAAGGATACATCGTGGCCTATCAGGTGTAGCCACTTGTATAGGTGCTAGAACACTTGTAAATACCAGAGGAGCCATGGAGAGACTAAAACAAGAGAGCTCAAAACTGGTAGACCCTGCCCTTTAAGACAAATCTTATGTATTTCCTGGCATTCTGGAAATGTGGAAATACAAATCCTGCATAACCAGGTGATCATCCAGTCGGCCGGTTGGATGGAAGAGATCACCATCTGATTTGTCTCCACTGATGCACACTGACAGACTCCTTTCCAACGGGTGTCCGACTCACAAGCCACAGAATTGTATGAGGAGGCGACTGTCCATGGGCAAACCCCATAGACGTCGTTTGGACCTCCATTATGTCTCCTCCCAGGTTCAAGAGTGTGACAGGGACCTTCATCTGGGAGTCTGAGGGACAGACTATCACCTCCTCCAGTATGACTAGCACTTGCACCATACAGTGCATTTGATCCATTAGGACCTTAGGACCTTAACCAACTCTCTCAACTTAAGATAGTGTTGACCACAAGGTCGAATTTGCGATCAAACTTACTTGGGGCTGGCAATGGCATCAGGTTCAGAAGCAACGGAGTTATGTACAGGATAAGGCTGCTGCAAACATCCAGTCTTGCATCGAATGCCGGCAGAAATGAGGCAAGCAATTTTGTTTCTTCCATGGTTTCCAATAGTGGTTGGGCTGGTCTCCCACACCCTAACACACACCACAAACTGAATCACAACCAAATTTCAAATTTCAGCTGCTGCACACAAGTATAGCTTTGCAATTACTTGTCAAGTTACTTATGTGAAAAGACAAAATGAACACTCGATAAAGGACTGCAGCCAAGATAGATCACTAAGACAACAAACAGTGCAACTAGACAATTTGACACTGGCCAGTGCAACCACCTAACTCAACCAGAAGGACTTTCTTGAACTGCCCTTTAAGTCTCAAACAACAGCAACTCATGCACTTCCTCCTCTTATTACCTCTTCACCTCTTGCTGCTGCTGCTGCTGCTGCTGCTACTACTCTTAGTTCCTACTACTACTACTACTACTAACTCATACCAAACCTTTCCACCGACACCAGCAACCTCCTGAACTTAGCCTTCTTATCCTGAGATAAGACACCTGTCATGGCAAAGACAACCCTCCTTTCCTGAGATAAGAGTCCTGTCATGGCAGAGACTGCCTTGGTCAACCAAAGGTATATCCATAAGGAAGCTTGAAAGGTAGCCATGGCCACAGACTCCATGCCCCCACAGACTCAGTAGCATGATAGCAACAGGGAAAGGAAGTTCCCGACCCAAAGATCCAAATTCACTCGCCCCAAATCAGCACTACCAAGTTAAGACAACAGCAACCAGACTGAATCTCACTTCAGGTATACACACAAAGGTATATTCAACTGATGAAACTAAGGCCAAGTGTAACACTATGGAAGCTTCTATGAGATTATTAAGCTTATAAATAAGCAGGATATTCTCTTGGAAACTCATCTAGACAACTTTCCGAGGAGCTAATTCCCCTATACCCGAGAGACTCATCTGTCCAATACCTAGCACATTCACAGGAACAACAACGTGCCATGGAAGACCCAGCCTCCAAATGACATTCATAATCATGGTCAACCAACAAACACCTCCCTGTATTTGGCAAGTCAACCTATTAAGAGGCAATAAGGAAATGGGTAAAAATTTCCGTGCACATGACTAGAGCTTGTAGCAAACCACAAGCTACACAAGAGGTGGCATGACCACATGTGAACATACCCTCCAAGTGCAGGCATACCCCATGAAGGGGTACTTCTAAGATCCAGGGATCTTGTACAGGCCGAACAAGAGAACGCAAAATTTTGTGAGTGTACGTGTGTGTGTATGTGTGTGCGAGTTTCATGTACTTAGTCTGTTAGTACTCGTTTATCATGGAGAAGAAATTTTTGTTTCATTTGAAAGACTAGGAAATTAAACATTTATATTGGTTAAAACTTAGTATCCCGGTTATTTATCTCTTAGCAAGTATGCAATATTTTTCATTAAGTGCCAATGAATAATTGAATATTAAAGCCTATAATTTCACACTGATGTATTGATACTTAAGAAATTTATGCAGATATTATTAAACTGCCTTATAAAAAATCATCTATAGTACTTCATTTACTAAATGAAATTCTTAACCCTTTCCAAGCAATAAGTAGGAAAACCAAAATCACAATGGCCACCATTTTGTGGCTATAACTCAGAACCCCATCACAGGAAATTTTGGGACTAATTGAAGGTAACAAAATTTAAATTTTACACATCTTTAAATACTTAGAACTTCTTAATTTTTCAGTAATTCTGAGTGAGCTAAAATTAACTAAATGATCAGCACTAATCACATCGATGAAATAAGCCAACATAAAATACATGTTTGTACATATTTCCATAGGATGAAATAGTGGCGGCAAAATATTATCCAAAAATAACATTTTCATCCCAAGCAACTAACTAACCTTTCCTATTCCTTCCATCCCAAAATTAAGTATGAACCTTACACTCACTAAGGTCAAAGTGCTCCAGGGGAATTATAGCTTTGGGCAAGCAGCCGCTTTCGCAAAAATTCTATTAAAGTACAGTGGTACTAACACATCACATGAATTTGCTTTAACAGTGGTATATGAATTCTTCCTCGAGACGTGGGATTTTTCTCTACTGAAACCCTTTAAGAAAAAGCATATTCGGCCTACCCATGGGTTGTTGCTCATAACCAGTCTTAGCGTCATCACAAAGCTTTTTCCATCCAGTTTTGTGTCATAGGAATAAAAACTTATGATTATCAAAAGAAACTATAACTTGACAACCAATGACTGATATTTGTTTGAAGTGAAGTTTCCTTGCAAAAAGTCCCTTGTCAAGGGATTAGCATCGTCCACAAATTTTTAATCTTATGCTAATTAAGTTACACAATTCGCAATTGTTGGCAATTCATTGACTACAGAATAGGTTAGTTGGCTCGAAATTATTTACCTATTACTGAAAGTAACCAACCCTGCAAACCATGGGAAATCTTTCAGTAAACCAGTAAACTAAAATGTATTAATAACTTTGGATGGTGCAGCAAAAAATATAATTTACTTTACCTAAAATGAGCTCTATTTTGCACAGCAGATTCAAACTTCCCAGAACCTAAATTTCACTCAACCTTGATGGTGTCTTAGTCCTATCTACACTTGCAACCCACCTAACAAGGCCCCATCCAACAAGGCAGAGTCAAATTAATCTTTAATCAAGTTGCACTGGTGTAAGTTGGGTCAAGGTTAAGAGTATTAGCCCCACCCCACCAACATATAACTCAAGTTTTAGAGTAACTTCTGTTGAAGTTACCCTAAGATAAGTTACACTAGGATATTTTCTAAAGGTTGGTACAACTGCCCATTACATATCCAGGTATTATTACAGCTCATCCCCTAACCAACAAATAACTGGCATTGCTCACCTTAAGATTTAGAAATGTCTAACCTAACCTTATAAACTCTGTGATTTTGAGACATTTAGGCTAAGACAGCAAAAAGACTAGAGTTGGAGTTGTTGGACAGCATGATAAAGAGGTCCAGAGACTAAATGAGATGATATACAGGGATCTATAAGTGGAACTTTTAAAACTATACAGTTGCACCAAGAAGTGAGAGGGGTTGGACTGCTACATTAAACAGCACTCCTCTCCCCCTCCCCTAGGCTTTTAAACAGGAGTTCAGAAGGCAAGGCCAAATATTTGTACTGCAACTAAAATAATCTATACTGCTACTGCAATTTTGAGCACTTATCAGAAAAAATCCATTCAGACCCAATCACCTAAAATTAAAAAGTATCTGATCATTATTAAACATTAAAATTTTAAATTATTTTCCTTTGACAGGTTTAATGCGAGATAATTTCTCAACATTGCTTTGAACTGTAACACTGTCCACCTTGTCTGGGTCTACATATATGACCTCGCTGCCATTTCCAGGCTTATAATGCCTTCAGCCTTCTTTGAGTCTACCTTTAAAACTAACTAGTCCTCACCCATTTCACAGTCAAAACCACCCGAGTCTGAAAATTTTAAATATTTTCTTGCCTATGGACATCGCATCCCTGCAACCTTATTTCCAGTCCAGTACCCTTCAACCTTATTTCCAATCCAGTACAATTTCCCACTGCATGAGCTTCGTAAAGCCTTTTTCAAACCCTCCATATTTTTTCAGTGCCAATGACATCACACAGGGATAAGTTCCGATTCGAGGTTCGTTTGTAGTAATTCAACAAAGTCAGTGTATGACAAGATCTGGCAAAAAATACGGTCAAGGAAATTTATGAAAGCATGCCCAGTAGATCTAAGCCATTATACCATGGAAAAACTAGACTGTGGCAGTTGACGTTTTCTATAGAATTTTACCTCCTGAACAAGAATTTAAAGTAATATTTTTTTGGCCAACTGTAATTAACCTGTAATTTACCTTTGGGAATGCGGGGTTTTTGGTTGGGGTAAAACACTTGGGAGAATAACGGCTTAAAGTCTATCCTATGGTAAGGGGGGCTGATGGAAAAGCAGGGTTATGGGTGGGGTAAAACACTTTGGGGAAGGTTTTGCCATAGTGTTATTTCCTCTTACTATGACATTTGAAACCCTAAATACAAGCCGAAATAAAGCGATAAACCAATAACAGAGCCGTTACATAGCCAAAATCCACCTATTACTATTACTACTGCTATTACGACGCCGAATCCTACTGCGCATGCGCCATGTTATAGGAAACTAAGGAGAGCTTTTGTTTCAGTCACCGACTCCTTACCTATGTTACACGTCTAAGCTTGCCGTCCTTTAAGGGGGTTATGGCTGGTCTGAGCCCCCACAGTCAGGTAACACCTAGGTTAGGTTAGTATCATAACCTATAGGTTACACTCCCTGCTGGTTATGTATCCCACACCCCCTACCAGAATTCAAATATGGCGGTTTGTTTACGTTTATTGGCCCCAAACCAAAAGTTCGAAGATTGTTCAGTCGAAGTAGACTGTGGCAGTTGACGTTTTCCCCACGTTATTTTACTTACTTTAACAAGAGTTAAAAGTTAATACTTTGCCGGTCGCCTGTAACTAATCTGTTAATTACCTTTGAACTCTGTATGTCGGTACATCGCACCCCTTGTACCATCATGTAGTCTTCTTGTACCATCATGTAGTCTTCTAAGGTAAATTACTGTTTAATTACAGTCGGCCGAATAAATATCACTTTAAATATTTGTTCAGTAAGTAAAATAACATAGCAAAACATCAACTGCCATAGTCTACTTTACCACAGAATGAGGGCTTAGAATTACCACCATGGTATAACAAATTTAGTCATTTAAATTATTTAAGTTATTTTCTACCATTTTTTCAATGTGAAGAAATTGCACTTCAGCAACCCTACTGCAAATAAATTAACTACATACTCGCTTTTAACTTTACACAAGTATGTATATAGTACTCATGACAGCCTTGAGGTATACTGTACTGAATAAAGCCTTACACACACTGAACTTTACGGTATACAATGTAAGAATAAAGCCTTGACACACTGAACTTTACGGTATACAATGTAAATATTGTAATCCAAAATTGTATAAATTAGATTGTGTTCAGTTTAACATTATTGCATATTGGCCACAAACTTTCGGTTTTATTTATTCGAACTATTTACTATAATAAGCAAATTCTAACAGCCTCTAACTCAGTTTCGAATATAAATTTAATTATATTTCATTGGATTGCATATAACCTATTTTCTGACAGATGAATTAATGCCATTTACTAATTATTGTGGGGTTAGTTGGTTTATTCATTACATTTAATTCTTGGGCACAATGGGCTTTTGACGATGCAGTATTACTAGATAGGAATTAAACACAATCTGTTCAGTCTTTGCTTTACTAAGGAACTAAACTACCTAGTTGATGTGGTGTGTAGTTTAAGAATGGCATGCAATACAGAACAGATTTCACCAAATGCAGAATCCTTTAGATATGACAAACTACCAAAGCTGTATCATCAGCAAAAATAACATTGCCGAGGTTAATGTTTACATGGAAACTACTGAAAGTGGTCTGAATAATGTCTGGCTGTAGAAAATTTAGTAGGCGAGCGAGCAATGAAATTCACGAGAAATCTAGAAAATTTAAACAACCTAAGTGATATTTAAATATAATCTACATCGTGAACCATAGAAAGCAATTAAACCATCAGCCTTGCCCTGCTCCTGGGTCTTCATGTGTCAACCAACCATCATCTGCTGTAGCACCTTCAGTGTCATGACCAATTACCTTTTACTGTTATCAGGGTTTTTTCAGAATACCCTCCACAAAGTTGCTACATAGCACACTGGACTATTTATCGAATCTAAACAAAGAAAACATGGTTTGTCAAACTTAGTACATCAGTCAACTTGGAGAAATGGATTAACATTTTGCAACATCAACTGGATTTTTTTGATATACTCTGTGCCTGGATCAAATTTAAAGATTTCTGAGTCTAGCTGAAATCCCGGTTGATTAAGTAGTCAGCAGTCCTCATGAGCAGGATGTTTTATGAGAAAATCCTCTTAAGACAATTTTTTTTAGCTTTAAAAATCTGGAGGTATTATCAGTATCAGAAATCAATTACATGAAGTATCAAGGACCCGAGTTTAAGAACCTGACCATGTAACCCTGAAGAGAGCATCATATTTTTCACTTCTGGCTTAAGACTATGGACAATACATCCTGTTCTCAGAAAATCCAACAGAACTGAAAAATGGACGTTCACTGGCTTGTTAAAAAGACGCACACATTTTTTGTTAGGTCCACAAAAAACAATCACTACTGACACTGCTTACAAAAACTCATTACAAGTCAATAAAGCAAAATATCAATGACAAAGTAAAATACCAACGAAAATGTCGATGTGTGAGATGTCACGGAACCAGGAGCCAATTTATTTAGAAAACGAGGACGATGATGGCTGTCAGGAAGGCGAAGAAATCTTATACAATTTATAGATACATAAAACTAAGTAAAATACACTTATTTGTAACTGGACCATTAAGTGTTTGTCCCATACCTGACATTTACTAAAATGTTCATGGACTCTTTCAGGAAATCCCAGTGTTTTTCTGTAAAAGTTGAAAGTTATAGCCAGACAATGTTTCGTCTATTGCACCAATATAAAAGCTATGTTACACCAATATTGATAGGTCTTGACTGCATTTAATATTCTGCTGCATACAGTACAGAGAAGTCCTGATAGTTCGGAGAAGCAGTACACATTTTTTAAAATTGATCCAGTTTTGATAGGGAACCAATGCAACAAAATACAAAGGTATGCCTGTCACAAGTACAACACCCTTGATCAATCTTATTGCTACTGTCTATTGTTTAGCAACTGTCATTGAAACAGATTTGCCAGATACATCAATAGGAACAATTTGGTATATTGCTCAAATTTTGTAAAGCAAACATTTTAGATCAAGCGTGTAGTACACCATAACATCACAGTGTGCATAAGATGGACTTTACTGGGTATTGCTCTCATACTGAATTCCTATAGGTGTAAACTAGCACTTTGCTTAAGTTAGTTCACACTAGGATTAGTTCCTTTAAAAACCTGCATTTCCCCTTTAAATCAAGTGATACCAGACTAGATTTAATCAAATATCCAAAAATTCTTGCTAGACCTATTGACGCTTTGGGTTTGTATGCCCTACATTTGTTAAAAATGTGCATGTATGCAAACAAAGTTAACTCAAAAGTATAATACAAAAGATTATCTGTCTGAAAAATATATTAAACATTTATAGTATTACTGTGGGGCAACTGTGCCGCTGTTCATGAAATAATGGAGAACTACTTTTCATGGAAACTTTTTGAACTTCGTGATCACAGACAATTTCTGCAACCGCTTGCTTTCCACTTTGAACCATCACCTTCGCTGCCTAGAAAAAATTCACTTATCCTAAGCTATAATCCCATTTCTCTGTGTATACCGAGAGTCGCAATACATTGTTATGTTGTGGTTGAATAATTTTAAAATTGAATAATTAATTAAATGAACGATTTGCTCAAACAAGTTTTAAAAGATCACAAAGTATGAAAAGCGTATTCAAGCTATGAGATAAATTAGCCAGTGACTTAATATTAATGGATAGCCAAGATAGTGTACAAATTTGTTATTACATCGTTCCACAGATTCATGGCCAGCATTCTGTAGCGGAACCATTTGGGCGCGTTAGCCCTTGCGCAAATGAGCCTCTCGACAATTTTCGTACACTTTATTCTTGGCTATACCTCATCACTTTGGGTTTCCCTTAATGCTTTTCGAAGCAGTCACTGGGAATAAGAGAACAACCAGAATATGATGAATGGATTAGTGTCTAACCAAGCACATAGTGTTGCCAACCATCTAAGAGCCCCTTACCCTACCTAGGCACTGAAATTACCCTACTCGCACTGTCATTACCCTACGCCTGGCCTTAAGATATATTAATAAATTTTTTGTCCATTGGGATTTATTTACACTTAAATCCATACAATGAAACTTGATGAAGGTCAATATGGTCAGTTATCTTTCTATTTCTCCAATCTTCCCCCTTTACCCTTCATTGCTGATTTAGTAACAAACATGGTATTCAATCATTCTGGCCCCATTTTCTTTTGTTTTGTATCAGTTAAAAACAAAAACAAAAATAACTTTCCAGCTCGGCATTTGAGTTGGGGAGAGTGAACGCTAATTTGGATAAAACATTAATTTTTAAATACAGGCGCACAGTCAAATTCTTAACATTGGCTAGGAAAACCCAAAATTCATCGTAGGTTTCGTTTTCAGGTCTTTCTTTTCCATCTCATCGAAGTAGGGGCAACTTTCCCCATTCCATATCAATATCACTGTCATTACTAGCGTTGGTTGCAGCTTTTGCTTTGACACTCCAATTTAAAAAAAAAATAGTAAAAAAATTATTTTTCGCTATATATCTTTTCCAAACAAAATTCAAATATAAATTAAAATATAATAAAAGACAAACATCTCGAAATTAGCCTACATTTTGCTTAGATTTCGTGGCATTAACCCGTTACCCTACAGACCCAGGTAATTACCCTACGCATAGGGTAATTACCCCCACGGTTGGCAACATTGCCCGGGCGGGGGCGCCACATAGTTTACTCACAAACCACCGCTCTAGCTCTTCGTACCCACAAAATCGCGTACCCTGCTGCTGGTATATCTTAAAAGGATGTAACATGCAAAACATGGGGGAATTATACCAGACCTCAGAATTTAAAAAGGTTCGAACAGTGGCACTCAATTAACAAACCGTAACCAAAACAAGAACAACCAACACACTTGTGCAGAAAAAAAAGAAAAAAACACACACTCAAACTTACCCTTTTAACGTTATTCTAAAACCACTTTTCAATGCCATACCGAAACGTTAAACCCAGACTTCAAAAATAAAATCAATTTTACTAAAGCTAAACGCTTTACTAAGTTAATTAAAATGCAAAAGATGTACAGGGTAAACACTAGAACTGAACCGTCACTGAGTACTGACTGACTGATCGACTGACTGGTCAAGGATGATGGACATTGCGCGCTTCTAAACAAGCATTCCCCATGGAGTCGTTAAGGAGAGTTTGTCTTTGCTGCGCTCGTTAGTTTACAACAAAGAATATTTTTTGCCCAAAGTATTAATTTCAGTTTTGTGGTATCAAGGATGGCCTTCAAGATTGATAATTAAATAAATCTCATTTAATAAAGGTAATGACAGATGGTAGATTATCCGTGCACTATCATTTTCTGTAAGGAAGTAATATGCAAATCAGTACACCTCGTAATTTTTTTTCTTTATTTCTTCGTCGGAAATTCATGGAATTCGTCTCGTGTAACAGTTTATCAAGGTGGCTTATAAACTGTGTCAGCGCTGAGAAAACAGTACTATATATGCATTTTTATACAAAAAGTGAATTTGGATCCAAAATGCGTTTTTATTATAATCTAGATTATATACAGGTCACGACTTTTGGTTCGTCATCATTCGGTCAGAAGCAAATGTTACACTTGACTGTAAATAAGTGGTTTTAAATAAGACATGAAATCAAATCTGGGATCAGGAGCTCGAGTCATTATAACGATTACAAAAGTATATTTTTCAAACTTAAAATAATACAGGTAATATTAACAGAAATAATGTCAATATTAAAATAAAATACCTTGTAAATAGACATAAAAAATATAAAAAATATATAAGACATCTACTAATATTTTTTCGTCTTTTTTAAACGATACTGTCAACTTTCTTCGTGTGGGCTTTATTTTTACAATCTTATGAAAACACCAGATAAACATGGAACAAAAATCCAGTAAGTAGAAGAATTGCATAGGAACAATAAAGAAATGGTACATCAAATGGAATTGTAACAGAAACACAAATTATGTCTCTGAATTATACTTTTTGATCAGGCTACACACACGCTCACACACACGCACGCACACACACACACAGACACACACACACAGATACACACACACACACACACACACACATATATATATATATATATATATATATATATATATATATATATATTGTTTGTGTATGTGTGTGTATGTATACGTATACATATATATATATACACATAAATATACATGTATGTATATAACACACATGCATTATATATCTCTCTTAACAACAGGAACAAATAAACGACTGGATGTAGGTCTTGAACAGTTTTGGCTTTCTTTCTAGGTCAATAAGGAAGTACTGAAGCATGGTTGTAGACATTCATAATATAAATTTGCTGGGAGAGACAGTACAAACAAACATACAGGCCGCTGGAAACTAAACCTCCACATCTAACAGGTGCCATGAAGAAGAGCTACACAATCATTTGTACGTGGATCAGGTTCGCTCTTTACAAATTTCATTATCATTTTTGCATAGATATCTACTACCTGCCCTAGAATTTAAACATTTTACATATTTCTTTTGAAAATAATGGATCAAGTTTATACATGCCATGGCTAATGTCATATTCATCATATTAGAAAAGGCATTCTTTAATCACATGGACCAAATGTTTCTCCGAGGGGCTTATTAGAATAAACTATCTCTTTTACTCTACCGATCTGATTGTACGTATGTGCGTATTTCTTGCCCATTTTCTATGCCGATCTATTCTATTTCCAATGTTTTTGCCAGTTCGAAGATAAAAAAAGTCACCATAAGACTTCCATGGAATTTTATATATATATATATTATATATATATATATATATATAATTATATATATATCCATCAGTATTTGGGAATTTTGTAATAATATTGGAAATAAAAACAACGAAGCATTAACTTGTAAAGAACTTTTCCGACAATGCTGGGGGATGTATATACCGCATTCCGTGTAAGTCTTGTGAAAACGTTCACATTAGTCAGACTAGGAAAAAAAATGGGAAAATTAAATAGAACAACAAGTAGTGTAAAATATGTAAAGGTTAGTAAAAAAAAAATCATACAGTCAACTGGGCAGGGGAAAGAATGGAGTTAATTCTAATAATAGTGCACTGGAAAGAAACAATCATTGAGTCTAGTCTTATACTTGATATATATATATGTATATATATATTGCTATATAATATATATATTATTATATATATTATAATCTATATGTATATATATATAAATATATTATATATATATATATATATATATATATATATATATATATATTAAATATAAATATTATATATATATATATATATATCTATATATATATATATATATATAATATATATATATGTATATATTTATATATAGTATATATGTTATATATGTTATATATATATAGATATAAAATAATATATATATATATATATAATAGTATATATATATAAATATATATCTATCATATATCTCTCTATTATCACTATTTAAATTATATGGTATATCTTATATATGATATATATTATATCGATTTATATATATATATATGTATATATGTATTTAATATGTAGATTATATATAATATATATTATTATATATATTATAATTCATATATATACCACTTTTTTCACCGCTAGCCACCAAATCCTGTAATGGGGAGATTCCCACATTGCATATATATACGTACACTCACACACGCACACACACACGCACACACACACACACACATATATATATATATATATATATATATATATATATATATATATATATAAATATATATATATATATATTAAATATAAATATATATATATATATATATATATATATATATATATATATATATATATATATATATATATATATATATATATATATATATATATATATATATGTATATATGTATATATGTATATATATATATATATATATATATATATATATATATATATATATATATATGTGTGTGTGTGTGTGTGCGTGTGTGTGTGCGTGTGTGAGTGTACGTATATATATGCAATGTGGGAATCTCCCCATTACAGGATTTGGTGGCTAGCGGTGAAAAAAGTGGTATAAAAGAGTTTTTTTTATGCCTAGGAATGCTAATGTAGAGACTGGTGACCAGTTAGAAAATAAAGGGGTTATGGGGTATGGATTAGCGATAGTTTTCGAATGACAAAGCCTTTGTGGGATTGTGGAAAATTGTTAAATTGTTGGATCTCAGTTGCTAAGTGAAGGGGGTAGAGAAATATCCGTCCGTGGGATGTGGGATGAGGGAAGGATTTCTAATAGAGTCATCAAATTTGCCCGTACCGAGATTCTTCAGGGCGTGAGCCGTGAGAGTAACTCAGTCTGGTTTGTGAGTGAGAGTTGCCAGGTGCCATCTCGCCAATCGCGTTTACATTGTGCCGACGAGATTTACGTATTCTACGCGAATTCCGAGTTCTTTTGTTCCCATTATGGAGTGGTGAGTGTTAAAA
The DNA here is from genome assembly GCF_015104395.2 of Macrobrachium nipponense. Lineage (NCBI taxonomy): Eukaryota > Metazoa > Arthropoda > Malacostraca > Decapoda > Palaemonidae > Macrobrachium > Macrobrachium nipponense. The sequence goes on from NC_087206.1 coordinate 58,562,415, forward strand.
ACTATTGTTTTGAAGGGGAGGGTTGTTTTAAATATTTCAGTGTAATGGGATTGGTTCAAGAGGTCAAAAAATTTTCTTTCTTTCTTTCCCCATAGTGGCAAAGTGACGTGTTTTCTTTATTTGCGCCTGTTTATAATAGACGTATTCGTCTTTGTTCAATATGAGGGTGTATAAGATATATTTATACATGTGAACTGTGTTTAGATAAGCATATTTGGCTTAGAGACAGAGCGGCCACAATTTCACGGGCTCAGCAGATTTCTGCTTACCGCGCAGAGAGGCGCGTTGCATTGAGGGTACTGCATGCCTCGAGAGGGGCATTGCGAGGGTACTGGCATACCTCGGGTGATAGTTGCATGGAGGGTACTACTGGCCTCCCTAAGAGGGGATTGCAAGATGGGTACTATGCATGCCTCAGGAGTGTCCTATCGCTTGACGGGGGAGTGTCAACGTTCAGTTGGGGGGGGAGAAACCTTTTTTTTTCTCATTGGGGGTGAACTACTTTTTTTTTCTTTGTGTCGGGGTGTTGGGGGATGAGTTTGCCCTTGACAATGAATACTAAGATCTCAGCTGATTGATTAGTTGATGAAGGGAAACACCCGTAGAGTCTTTTTTTTTAGAAAAGAGATATTTTTTTCTCTCTTGGAGGAAGAGAAAAGGAAATAAAAAGAGAATTGAAATACATTGTGTGGGTGTATGTTTTCTTTGTACCTTGAAAGACACAAATATAATGGGGAGACACAGATTATTATTATTTTTTTTATTATGTTGGAGAAATTACTTTGAAATGCCAATGATTGGTGTTGTATCTGTGTTGTGTGGCAATGGTGTTATGTCATGGTGTTGCATGCTGGAGAAATTGTGTCATGAGGTTCAGCATTACTGGTGTATGCTATTTGAATTTCACCCTTACTTGAGATCTTTGCAAGAGATTTGTTACTATGGAGAAGTATTATTATTATTATTATTATTAATTATTATACTTGAGATGTGTTACGGGAGGGTTGCTTAAGTATAATTATCATTACGGGAGACATTTGTTTTACGAGAGATTTGAGATATTTCATGGGAGATTAGTTGATAATTATTACAGATAATTATTCATGGAGAATTATTACAATGAAATAATGGGAGAAGTCTTGTGTTAGTTATTTGTTGAGTTTTTGTAACTTTGGAGAATATTTCAGTCATTCACGATGAAGAGTTTTGCTGAATCTTGATGAATTTGGCTGAATCTTGGTGAATTGTGTTGAATCTTGCTGAAATTTTGCTGATTTTTTTGCTGAATTTTTGGAGAATGGACAAATATTAACATTGGTGATATTTTTTTTGTACTGATACCAGTGATTTTGTGATAGTGATACTTCTGATACTGATTTTTTATATACTAATACGTGGGTGCTGTAATACTATCAAGGGAGGTGAAATCTTTTGTGAATTTGGGAGGAACTAACAACACATTATTTTAGTTTTTTTTTCTTTTTTTTTATGAGTTCAGCAGATAATTGCTTGATATCTAGTGAGTTACGGGAGATAGTGAACAAGGCCGTTGATTTTTCTTTTCTCCTTTTTTGGAAATTAGCCATCGCTGACACAAGTTTTCTTTACCATGGGTGAATTTGAATTTATTTTTTCTCTCCAGTTGGTGTGAATTCTTTTTAATATCTCAGTTCGTGACTTAGAGTCATTGTTCGGGAACGTGTTTGTGTTTCAGCTATTTGATGCTACAGAGATATATAGGGGAGAATTTCTTGCATGTTTTGAATGCATACGTAGTGGCACTACATTTTTTTCTGGATATTTGTATTCCAGAAATTGTGAGTTTTCTTGCACAATACATTAGTTGTATTTGTGACAACTTTGTGAGAGATAGGAAACTTGGTTAAGTTTTCTAATGACGTATGTCGTAGTGCATATGGAGAAGTCTTGGCTAAGACACTGTGAATTTGGAATTCTGTTATAATGAGTTGTGGCACATTGGTGATTTTTTCTAGAATTTTCTAGATAGTTTTTATTTGCCGAGTTTTTGCCCTTTTTTAGCAGTTATGCTAAATGGAGAGAGTTTTATAGTTTTTGACTATAACATTGAGTCATTCTCTGGAGATGGAGTTATAATTGAGATATATTATTTGGAGTTATAATTGGAGGTATATATTATTTTGGAGTTATAAGTTGAGATATAATATATTGGGGATATATTTTTGGCCATTTTTGATATTTGCCAATGGTGATGAGAGCTATGTTTAGTTAAATTATTTTGCAGTCATCTTTGTTGCAAATGGAGACACATATTTGGAGATTATGGGGCAATATTTGTGAGTGTGTGAGCTAGATGCCTTGAGTGCACATTATTTTGGAGATATATCTTTTGGAGCCTTGTTTTATTCCACATGGAGTTATTGGGGAAATAGAGGTAAATATTTTGTATTTGCCGAAATAGAGGTGATTAGTCTTTATTCCTGGAGTGGTGCTGTTTTTTTTATTAACATGTGGCTATTGGAGAAATAAGAGAGAAATATAAGGGGGTTGGTTATTAACCAAATGGAGGAAATATTTTTATAACCGGAGTGGTGTTATTATTAATATGGTGAAATATATGGAGTTGGAATTAATCTTTGGCGGGTGACCTTTTTTTTGTGGTTATGGAGTTTTTTTCGAGACAAGAGAAGATTTCTGTGGTTCTTTCTCTTTGGTTTCGTGACTATTTAGAGGCGAGTGTCATTACTGCATTACGAGTCCTATGGAGAGTGTGCATTTTTTATGTTCACAAGTATGTTATTTTGGAGGCATATAATGGGGCAAAGTCATGTTGAGAGAATAAGTCTTTGAGACAGTCTTTGAACACATTAGTCATATCCTGGAGTTAATTCTGTGAAATGTGTCTGTTAGACCTTTTTCTGTAGAATCATGAGTTTTCCAAACTTGTTTGTCTGACTGGACAATTGTGCTGCTGTTTGAGCATACGTCCGCAGGCGATTTTTCTGCTGACAAGCGATGTGATGAGCTGTGTGCTGACTTTTCCTCTGATGATGATAGCTCAGAGTTTTTGCAATATCTGGAAATGTTGACAATAGCATTTCATGAAAGTGCATGGGTAATAGTTTGCTTTCTGGCAAATTCCATAACTTTACATGGAGCATTTCTTGGGGAAAAACGCGGGAGTTATGCATATTATTCATGTATTATGTATTTTGTGATTGGGGAAACCTACTTGTGGTTATCTTTATTTATTTTTCTTCCTTTTCCTACGAGAGATGTAATTTGGGGATTGAGCTTAAATAGCATTTTTTTTACTGGGAGATGTGATTTTTCGGGAGTTGTTATTTACGTTAAAGGGAGTTTGACATTAAGTTTCATTGTGATTAATTGTATGAGCAGTAAAGGGGTTTTTGCTGTTAAACATTGGAGATTTTTACTGATTTTGTGGGTTGTTCAGATATCAGAGCTTGAGAGAACATTTTTTGGGTCTGGGTGTGTTACGAGATTCCTTTTTTTTTTTTCCTTGGGCTCATTACGATTTTTTTTTTTTTTTTTTATGAGAACATTCGAGTTTGAAATGTAAGTGCAGAAGTCCGTGGAGTTGCTGTGATTTCTGAGTTGTGTGTGTGCTGATGTGTGAGTTTGGAGAATTGAGTTGGAGAACTTGATGTTTTTTTTCTTTGAGACTTATGATAATGACTTATGATTTAGTAGTCATATTAAAGGGAGTTAATTGGGAGACGTTCAGTTAGTATTTCTGACTTTTTGAGATCGTTGTTTGACAGAAGTAGTATGTCTGGGTTAATTTTCTTAGATTGACCAGTGACTTGACTGACATACTAACACACCAAAAAAGTCATTTCCCGACGCCAGCAAGACGTCCACCAGCCGTGCAGAGAGGTTGCTGCCGTGTTGACCGTGGTGATCGCGAGAATTCTACAGCGTGTCTTTTGGAGATCTGCAGAAGCCTTGAGAAGTCTTCTACAATGAGGGAGGCATTCCGTCTTCCTACAGTCTACTGTCTGTGTAGCTACTTGCAGACAAACAAAGAGGGATATTCAAGAATCCGAAATGCAGAAAAAATGAGAGAAAATGCGTCTAGTGTTATTTGGAGATTTAAGAGTAACAGACTTTATTTCATAATGCCAGAGACGTGCAGTTATTACTTATATTTTATTTTGAGCCGGCCAATGTGTTTTAGATTATATAAGCTATTTTGCTAGGCGGGGGCTAGCGTGGTAGTGGCCGAGCCATGTAGGCCTAGGGTTTTTTATTAATAATATATTGTACATGTGTTCTCTGTGACCTATGGAATGTGAAGAACAGAGTAGAAGCGACGACCTGAGAAAGCTGACAATGAGTTCTATGGATGGCATGAGATAAAACTGCTTAGTTAGACAAGTCAATGTACTGAGTTTATTAACTCTTCTCAAAGTGCCTTTGTGAAACTGGATGCAGCTAGAATTGTGAGGCATTAACGAACTGTGTGTTCGTATGTGCGTGTGCGCCTCTTTCTGTTAATAATGTTGAATACCCAAGTCTATGGGGGATTTTGATAGAGGCGTCTTCGAGAGAAAGGCAAGATGCCGTGGCGCTCACCGGGAGTTTTTTATTAACTGTGTTTATAGTGGTCCGGTTGCTTGGGTGAGTGTTAAGATTACTTTAGCCAAAGAGCGGCTTGTTGTCTGTTTGACATTTTTAAGAATATCCAATCTTTAACCGATGATTGTTAAACTTGTGTGTGTACTTACCGGGATGTGTTCTGTGTCTTTGAAACAGACGGTTCTGGCAGAACTGGCAATGGAGGGGGACAAAGAGTTCCCAGAGGGGTGTAGACTTTTTGGTGACTGCCATTACTGTTAGACATTTTACTGTTCGGGGTTTTTTGAGTTAGTCTGTAAGACTTGATTACTTGATTGATTAATTATTTATTCGTTGTTAATAAATGTTAATGTTATGATGCAACTCTCTCATTTTCATTACCTGAAAGAGGTGGAGAGAGAAAGAGATTGTCGGTGCTAGAGAGAGAGGTGTCGGTGCTAGAGAGAGAGAGAGAGAGAGAGATGGAGAGAGAGGAGAGAGAGAGAGAGAGAGAGGCTGTGTGTAATACTGTGTGTTGTTGCCTGACGTTCGTGCTACACACTTACCTAATGTAATGCGGGAACTCCCCATTACATATATATATATATATATATATATATATATATTATATATATATATATATATATATATATATATAGATATATATATATACGTTTTAATAATCAGAGACACGACAGAATTACAAATTTAACCAATATACAGAAAACCAAAACGTTCTCACTTTCAATTAGATTCCACTACTTTAGAATATCACGACATTACTATCAAGATAGAAATGTTCAGCTAAGCAACCTATTCTTAAGAGCCTTACGAATTTGTTCCCCAGACTTCCCGGAAAAAGAATTTTAACTAATTCGCAAGCAACTTTCGTCTTTAAAGTATCCTGACCATATAATTGAGAAAGCAATTCAAAAAGCAAACGTAATTTTCTACCGACCCCCTAAAGACAAGACCAGAGACACACCCAACAATAAAATAAAAATTCCTCACCTGGAGACGATTAAGAGAGTAACCCACACCCTTGGGAAATCCAACCCTTTTGCATTTACCTACCCAAACACCTTAGCCAGATCCTGATTACGTCCAACAAAAGACATCTCCCAAGGACTCTGGGTCTATGAGATCCCATGCCAAGACTGTGACCAATCTTACATCGGATTTATAGGTAAATCACTTCCCCAGAGATTAATACAACACAAAACGGTCAGTTAGGTATGGACAACAGAACTCGGCTATTTTCAACC
>NC_087206.1:58573239-58593205 GCF_015104395.2 Macrobrachium nipponense
CTTCAGTTGTTTTGCTAACTCTAAACCCAGGTGACCGACCAAGACGAGCATCGTAGTATTATGGGACTGTCGTGTTTACCTCTTCATATTTTGTTTCTTGTTGGACTGAACTTAGTAAGTTTTTTTTTTTTAGCAAAATTTAGGTAAAGGTAAATCAAACATAGGCCATCCGTCGACTCTGTGAGATATGAGGTCCAAAATGCCTAGCTACCTCATAGTTTTTTTTTTTTTTTTTTTTTTGTTTTTTTTTTTTTTTTTTTTTTTTTTTTGAGTGGTGGGAATTTGATTGCCAAATTGTAGGGTGTGGGTAAAGAAAAGTTTCGCTCTCTCTCTCTCTCTCTCTCTCTCTCTCTCTCTCAATAATAATCACGAAAATCGGTGTATTCGGACAGCTTTTACATCAAAGTTTTTCATGCCGCCCGCATCAGCAAATTGAAACAGAGTCTTTTACAATGATAATAATAACAATAATAACGATAGTAATAATGTTGTGGTTGATTTTATCGTCTATGTTGTTGTTTTTGTTATCGTCATTCCACGTGCGACTCAATTCACAATTCGAGTGTCTTATATAAACAAGGGAAAAGTGGATCGCCATGATGATAGCTTATCTGTCGTTATCCTTCGGGCGAGACAACAGGTGCAGCACTCCAGAATGTATTGTTTGGAAGGAAGAGGCGAAGTGAAGAGGCAACAGTGGAACAAAAATGAAGCTCCTCTTCGCGGGAATTTTTTAAGATGATGAAAGAAGAAAAACTTGAATGAAAGGTCGGTGAAGCGACAAATGATGTTGATTGACCAAGGAAAGGGACAAGAAGTTGTTATTTTTTATGAACTGGAAGAAAAAAAACACATTTGAATGATCTCTCACATTCACAATTGATCCCTGATCCCATTTCCCTGCCGAGAGCAACCAGATTCGCTGAACAGCCGCAGCAGTATGCAGTAAATGGGCTTCGCTGTCGAACTTCTCAGTTCCAGAGGTCCTTTATTCCCCACACCGCTGGGCTGTGGAACCGCCCTGCAGAGGATGTCGTGCAATTGGAACTTCAGAAATTGAAGCGAAGATGCAATGGATTACTTCCCTAATACAACTCTTCTTGCATTTTAATACGTTTTTATATATTTATGAATTTATTATCTATTAATTTATTTTTTCTCTTTAATAAGTTAGATCTCTTCTTTCTGTATTTCTCTCACCCTCTTCTCACTTTTTTCTTAATGGACACCATATTTTTGGAAGCTTAAATTTTAAGTCAATATCCTCCGTGGGCTTCTTCCATATGAATAAGTTTCATACTCTGAATATAATAATAATAATAATAATAATAATAATAATAATAATAATAATAATAATAATAATAATAATAATAATAATAATAATAATAATGTGATAAAATGTTGAGTTCATGTATTTATATATATATATATATATATATATATATATATATATATATATATATATATATGCGTGCTTGTATGTATATATATATATGAGACCGTTCGTTCTGTGATTGCATAAATTATACAGTAATATGCGCATTCGATTATCCACATATTGCACTGAATGGTTGACATATCGCGTGATATTCACGCATGATAGAGGAAGAATTGTAACAATAGGCTTAAATAAGTGTATGCATATGGCTGCTTTGCTGGATTCAGGTAAATGGAAGAGGAAATGAGAAGTTGCAAAAGAAAATCTTAGAGGACATATATGCCATCAAAATGAAAGGATGAGAAGCAAACACGGCCATTTTGGCAAAATGATAAATTTCAAGGTTAAGAACAGGCCATACATGAAAGGTGCGGAATATTTAGAATGTTTTGGGAGTTGCTGGTAATAAACCAAGTGCTGAGAAATGGATTTACTGATGAAGAAGAAAATATGAGGTATGAGTATAGCAAAGTCATTGCAGAGAAAATTCGTACTCTATGTGACTAGGTCGGAGTCTAGAAAATTCTGCGTATGCGTCGACACCACACTACAGCATTTCACAAACTCACTTATGGAAATCAGTTCACACTCATCACAAGCTGGTTGAGAATCAGTCAACGGCTTTAATTGAAAAAAGAAACTTATGCAAATTCTGGATGATTGTATGAAACAGTAGTTAGGAAGACGAAGATGCCGTTGACAGGTAGTCAAATTGTTTGTGATGTGTGTGTGATAAGTTGTTGAGATGTATTTATGACAAGTTTTACTTCAGTGTGGAGGTGCGGTAATTTTGAATGGCAACGTCAATTTTTTCCTAAAGGACTGATGATTAAAAACGATGATGAAACCGTTACAGACATGTAACGGAAGTATGGTGGACTAACGGAAATATGAATGTGAAAGTGGCATATTTTCCAGTAAGAAAACAGTCAATCAGATGGTGAAAAATTAATTTTGAGTGGAAGTTTGGTAGAGAATAAGTAAGCTGGTTATGCTATCAAGGACACTTGAGCACTAAAGGCTCGTGAGAGATTGGACGGCACTGAAGTGCCTGATAAGCAGAGTAGACTTCTAGACTCGGCCCCGCCATAGGAAACGGGGTTGGGGCGATGGGCATGGTGGGGACAATGGAGGACTGAAGATCTGATACGAAACTTTTGTGGAAGCACATGAAAAAGTAATGAAAAATAAGGTTTACTGATAAAAGGCTCTGCCAGATTATTTAACCAAAATGCTTAAGATTTCTTGCAAGGAGAATTATAACTGATAAGATTCAAACTTAGCCATATGTTTTAGACAATGCCAGGCGAATGGCCAAAGCCAACTGAACCATATACATATAGTTCTGAACTGCTCGTTCACTCCTAGAAAATGTAGTTTAACACTAAAAAAAATTGGACTTGAATGAAGGAACGAGAGATCACAACAAAGAAAAAAAAACTATAGCAGAAGGCCGATATTACTGAGGAAGGAGGAATTTACATAAAAGCTGGACTTTAGTTTTAAATGCACTGTATTTACATTAATTTACAGAGGTCCAGGGACTAATAAGGTGGATGATTGGTCGATCCACCGGAAACACGTGGCTGGGACAACCAGACACGGCGTTCAGAAATTTTGCGCAAACGGGTTATTGAAAATGCAAGCTTACTCCAAGGGTTTCCAATTTCTACCACAATCAGGCACGGTGGTTTTCTGCAAAGAGATGGGATACTGGCATAAGGCGGGGATCACACGAGGGTAAACGTTACACACTACTTTCTTTCAATCAAAAGATTACAGGCCACTCAGGGGGGATGAAAATGACTGGGAATTTACTCAGAAAGAACTATTTCGTTGCTTGAATTTACTAGGGGATGTTCACTAGTATCACAAGGGGAGTAACCACAGAATGGAACCAAGATGGGGGGAATGAGAAACTAAACAGCGGAGATGGGGGGGGGGGGGGGGAAAGTCGCCTTGGAAAAATGGAAATGAAATACAGACAAAAGGCAAAACAATTAATTCCCTGGCTGAGCTGGAATTTACTCTCACAGTACCTGGAAATCCTGGGCTTGGAACGTCTTCTTCTGCTTGATATTTCTGTGCACTATGGACAATAAAAAATACTTGGGACTTCTCCAGAAGCAGGGGGAGCAGAAAGGGGCAAAGTGTGGTCTGCAGGGCGTGGTAAGGAGCTTCTGAGCGCTCCAAGCTCTAAGGTAGTTCTGAGGACGAGCTGCTGGCTTCTGTCCCTTTTAAAATTTTCTCCTGGTAAGATCTGCAAAATCCCTGCAGGGGGTAGATTCCGACAGCCAATGGGAGAATAGATAGCTTTTCTAGAGATGGATGCTTTCAGTTCAAAGAGGCAACTTGCATATAGACAAGGATGCATGAAACTGGTAAAAGACCTTACTTTCCTTGGTTCTGGCTTAAAATTTTGAACTATATATATATATATATATATATATATATATATATATATATATATATATATATTATATATATATATATATATATATATATATATAGATATGTATATATATATATATATATATATATATATATATATATATATATATGTATGTATATATATATATATATATATATATATATATATATATATATTTGCTTGTAGCTAATGATTTCAAATCATATAAAGAATGCCGGTACATGGAACGGCTGGGAAAAATCAGTAAGACCTTGTACTGAAACTGGCCAACAACTGAGGGCTGCACACATGGGCTGACTTGCTTCTATAACTGTCGATTTAGGCAGATCCCATTTATTCCTGCATTTTCACATCAGCTGATTGTCCGAAAGAACATTCTGGACGCAATACCAGAGCTCGCAAATGTCAGTAGTAGGAGAACCAAGGGATTTAAATCTGGGCCATTCAGTTCCTGGCGCCAAATACTCCCCCGGGACTAATCTAACTTCTACCTGGACCCTTTTTAGACTGGCACACCTCAAAAGTGACCTGTCGCTCTTTATGGGTAAGTATGGGCTGGCTCCCCTTTAATAAAGCATAGGATTTTGGATCTTAATTCAAGTGAGAACAGAGGCAATGGCAGCATAAATCTATTGCAATACATATGTAAAAATGTATGTATCAAATGCATATATTTAGCCACAATCCCCTCTTGACATCTCAATTTCTTCATAAACAGGATACCCTTTTTGGACACAAACCCTCAGATAAAACAAATAAACTTATGACTTTATCCTAACTTAGGTGGGTATCGTTACCTCATCCAGATGTACCGGATGGCAGTTTCTTGATATAGTTTTTCTTTGGATCTGAGGCTTTGTAGTATAAAGACCCTCTTTACCCACTATTACGGTCTTGTATCTCATCTAGATTGTAAAGACCTGTGTAAAGACCTTCTTTACCCACTAATCATAATCTTGTATCTCATCTAGCTAAGCAGCAAGAATCACATGTATATGATTGTATATAGAATTTCTTGGCCTTTCCGCTGGTATATAATTCATCAATGTATGTCCATTATGCCTTTTGTTATTATCATTTCATTAACTGCTATGAAACACAAATTCTTCTGTATCTGTGTTCCGTCCACACACTGATACATATATCGTGTGCACAGTTGATAAATCAGTAGTACTCAGTTTTGTCTCATTGTGACCTCACAACTGGTGAGCTGAGGAGTGCCGGTAAATAATGGTTTTGCCTCGACCATTAACGGACTCACTATTGCCACGCTTACCTTCAGAAACCTGTAACAGAACCATACAGCGACAAAGTTTAGGCTTCTGAAAGCTCCTTCTTTGGAAGCCACCCATGCCAACAACGGACTAATTACAGAGTACCTTCCTAGGTATATTTTAGTGTTTTCAAATGGTTTGGCCCTGCCATTTACAATTAACATCGATCATATTCAGAAAGTGTATAGTTTTGACTTCTGGCGAACCCCAAATACCATTAACGAACTAAATACAGCGCTTAATTCACGTTTTGGTGTGAGAGTCAAAATGCCAGACATGGAACCTGAAAGTCAAGCCGAGGACTCACAGATCCTCTGCATCTCCCTGTTGCCTTCGAAAACTGCGATATCTGAGGCGTTAAAGCTGCCGCCATTCTCACAGCAAACTACCGTGTCATGGTTCCTGTGGGCCGACGTACATTTCCATGTAGCCAAAATCACAGATGAAGAAACCAAAGCAGATATCACAATGATGACGCTGCCCAAGGCAGTGTTTAATAAAATTACACCTTGGCTAGACATGCAGATGGAAAAGATCAAATACGAAGACCTCCGCTGGAAGCTCATCAAGATATACTCTATGCCCATCCCAGAGCCCAATGCGCCCTGGACCTGATGAACCAGCCCTTGGCAAACGCATCACTCAAGGATGCCTGGGACAAACTACGTGGTGTCCTGATGCTGCCGGACTGCGACGAATTCAGCAAAAGAAGGGAGATCAGCTTATTGTAAGCAATATTCCTGCAGCGTTCCTCAAAAGGTGAGGGTGAAAATTATGGGTGGAGGCAGACACACTTCCAATGGAGAAATTAGTTCGCATTGCTCATAAACTCCACAAGGCCACCAAGGCCTCCAAGCATGCCTCAGCACCCTCAGCATGTAGCCTGATAGAAGAGAAGGTCAAGGAGGGGGATACACATGCAATATACAGAAAAAAAGGCACCACCACAGCAGTAGAGGAAACTGCAGACCTCCCTGTGCGTTCCCAAAAAACGCAGAGGGCGGCGACCAATAACAGCAGTGGCTGCAGACAACAGGGAATCCCAACCAGTGGGATTTTTCATCCACGATGCGATCTCGGGGTGCCGAATGCTGGTAGACACAGGAGCCATGCAGTCTGTCTTTCTGCTGTCGAGGGAGGACTGCAACCACCCACCCAATGCCACAGCCGCACTAGTAGCCACAAATGGAAGCCCCATCCACTGCTACAGAACCCAGACATGCACAATATCCTTTATGGGTCATAAGTACGAGTGGCCCTTCGTCATCGTGGACGTCAGGTTTCCCCTACTGGACAGCAATTTTCTCGCACAACATGGTCTGTTGGTGGTTGTCGGCTGTAAACGCCTTCTAGACACCGGAACCTGCCACTGCTGCCAGCTCACCACTGGCCCAAGAATGGCCGCTGTATGCGCTGCCACGTCATCCAAATACAGCGCCCTCCTGCATGAATTCCCAGAAGTCTTCGAGCCAGAACTACGGCAGGTGCTAGGAACACAGGCCAAGTACGACATCTACCACCACATCACCACCACGGGCCCACTGACACATGCCAAGTTTCACCACCTGCCACCCAAGAAGCTTCAGGATGCTAAACAAGCATTCGTAGAGATGGAGAGGATGGGGATTTGCAAAAAGGCATCAAGCCCATAAGTGTCCCCTCTCCACATGGTAAAGAAGCCAGATGGTTCCTAGAGGCCCTGTGAGGACTATCGTTGGTTCAACCTCATGACAATGCCTGACCATTACCGACTGCCAAACATGCAGGACCTGACAGGAGCCCTACACAGTGCCAAAATATTTACAAAAATGGATCTACTTAAATCTTATTTTCAGATGCCAGTACATCCCAACGACTTTTCGAAGACAGCCATCATCATGCCATTCAGAACATACACCTTCTCCGACTCCACCTTCGGCCTCACGAACACCGGGGCCACATTCCAACGCCTGATGGACAGCATCCTGGGGGACTCCACCTTTCTGCTTCCGCTAAGTGGATAATATTCTGATCTTTTCCAGGTCCCTGGAAGAGCACCTGGGACATGTCTGGGCTGTGCTGAAACGCCTTCAGAAGAACGGGTTAGTCCTCAGCTTCGACACATGTTCCTTCAGTGTAGAGAATGTGGACTTCATGGGACACGAGGTCCTCCAAACAGGCATCCACCCCATGGCCTCCAATGTAGAAGCAGTAAACAACTTCCCTACGCCGAAAACGATCAAGTCCCTGTAGGAGTTCCTCGGCACGGTCAACTACTACCAACAATTCGTGCCAGACATCACCCATATCATGTATCCCTCGACCAGGGTGCTGAAGGGGAAACCGTAGACACTGACTTGGGAAACACCACAGCAGAGGGCGCTTGAGCAGACGAAGGCAGCCCTCGCCAGAGCCACAACCTTAGCCTACCAGGACCCCACTGTCCCCCTGAGACTTTCCACCGAGGCCAACAACATCGCCTGTGGAGCCATACTGAAACAGATAGTGGACGGGTCCCCCCACCCATTCGCACTCTTCAGCCGCAATTTGAAGCCTCCCAAGACCAGCTACAATGCATTCGACAGGAAATTACTGGCAATCTATTAGGCCATGTGACACTTAAAATACCTCTTAGATGGCAGCCCCTTCACCATCCTGACAGACCACATGCCTTTGGTACATGCTTTCACGAAGGCAGGAGACTTGTTGTTGGCAAGACAGCAGCGGCACTTGGCCACTATATCCGAATTCGGGTGCACCATCAGCTATGTCCCCAGGTAGAAGAACCCGGTAGCTGGTGCCCTGTCAAGGATTTAAATAAATTTGGTCCACCTGGGCATCAACTACGAGGACCTGGTGAAGGAACAAACTACAGAGGCCGAAACGCCAGCTTACTGCATGGCACTCACCTCACTGAAGTGGAAGGACATGCCAGTTGGAGAGAAGGGGTCAACACTTCTCTGCGACACCAGCACAGGCCGCCCCCACCCCCTGATACCCACATCACAAAGGAAGCAGGTCTTAGACATCATCCTCAGCCTCTCCCATCCATCGGGACATACAACAATGCGCCTAATGACCGAGAAGTTCGTGTGGCACAGGATAAAAAAGGACGTGCAGAGATGGGCAAAAAACTGCATACCATGCCAAACAAGTAAGATCACCCAGCACATGGAATCAGGCATCAGAGACTTCCCTCAACCACAAAGATGGTTTGGGCACAGCCACATGGACGTCGTAGGACCTCTGCCACAATCGGGGGTGCCAGATACCTCCTGACAGTCATAGACCAATCTATGAGATGGGCGGCAACCTCGATGGCAGAAGCAGCTACAAGCACCTGCACTGAAGCCCTATTATCAAGTTGGATAAGCTGTTTCTGTGTGCCAGACAACATTACTACGGACAGGGGCTCAGCATTCTTATCAGATCTCTGGGTCTCCATGGCATGCCTGATGGGGACAACACTCCATAGTACAACGGCATACAACCCCGTGGCCAACGAAATGGTGGAAAGGGCCCACTGTTAAATAAAAGTGGCTCTGATACCACGGTGTACCACTGAAAACTGGAAGGCGCAGCTGCCCTGGGTCCTGCTAGGACTTCAAACAGCACCAAAAGCAAACAACAAAGAAACTTCTACAGAAAAAGTCTACAGGGAAGCACTGGCAGTACCAGGTGAATTCTACCCCACGGAACCAGATGACAGAGATAAAGCCCTGAGAAGACTAAGGGAAATAGCAAAGGAGTTCGTGCCCTCCTGGAAGACTTTCACGGATAGGACGCATAACTACAGACCAGAAGGCCTAGAAACCTGCACACACATCTTCTTGAGGGACGACGCCCGCTGCCCACCCCTGTCCAGACCACACAGATGCCCATACCGTGTCATCACAAGAAAACTGGGAATCCGTCGACAGATTAAAGCCAGTCTTCCTGATGGATAACAAGACCCAGGAGGAGATCGGCAGACATCCGAGAATTCCTCCACAAAATAAGACCTCAAGTGAAGAAACCGACATCTCGAAACGTGGTCAAGGCCGTCTTAGGGGCCAGACGAAAGATGACATCCCAGCAGGCCCGCCAGACAACTCAAAAGTCGAGACTGCCCCACAAACTCAAATATCTAGAACTCAGGGACGGCTCCTGATACCAACAAGGTATCGTGATTAACTGTACAAATCTTCCAATTATTCATATTAATTATGCATCATTTAATTATTCATTATTAATCATTAATAATTGTCTTGCTGGGGGGAGGGGGGAGTACTTGTAAAGATCTTCTTTACCCACTAGTCACAATCTTGTATCTCATCTAGATTGTAAAGACCTGTGTCAAGACCTTCTTTACCCACTAATCACAATCTTGTATCTCCTTTAGCTAAGCAGCAAGAATCATATGTATGTGTTTGTATATAGACTTTCCTGGCCTTTCTGCCAATATATAATTCATCAATGTATGTCCATTATGTCTTTTGTTATTATTATTTCATTAACTGCTAAGAAACAAATTCTCCTCTATCTGTGTCAGGGCCGATAGACTCGGGGGTCGAGCACTCTGTTTCTTTATGCACATTGCTATGTATATCGCATGCCCAGTTAATAAATCAGTAGTACTCAGTTCTGTCTCATTGTGACCTCACTGTAGTTACAAGTGTATCTGGTAAAAAATGGCCAGTAGATTCTATATATCTACATATATACAATATATGTATATGTATATATATATATATGTATATATATATATATATATATATATATATATATATATATATATATATAAAAGTGAATGCTAGTAAGTAAGCTTGTAACTTTGTGCGCTATAGAAATCCAAGCCACTTGACCGATCTAGACAAAATTTGGCACATGGCCATCATTTGACCCAATTTAGGTAAAAGGGTACATTTCAAATCCATACCTCCTTCCACTTCTCCTTCCCCCATCCTTTCCCTCTTCCCTTTGTAACTAATGTAGTAACTGCTCGACTGATCTAGACAAAATTTGGCATAGCCATCATTTTACCCAACTTATTAGGGGTAGGTTTCAAATCTATACCCCCTTTGATTAATAATTCTGTATCAACGTTTGCATTTAAGTTTAGCTGGGGTGTGTTTAGGTTTAGTGGAGGTGTATGTTTAGTTTTGGTGGGGACGTATTTAGGTTTAGCCTGTTTCAGTCGAGTGGTGGGTGTGCTTAGGTTTAGTCTGGGGTAAATGGGACGGTCTCAACAGTAATATTTTGATAAGATGGACAAGCACCAAGGTAATACCTGGATAAAAGCAGCAGTCAGCACATCAATAGCAAGGGAACAGCCACCACAGTAATAGCTGGATAAAATGGATTGTCGCAACAGTAATACCTGATTGAATGGGACAGTCAGCACAGTAATTCTTGGATAAAAGAGACAGACAGAAAAGTAATGTCTAGATGAATGGGACAGTCACCACAGTAATATTTGGATAAAATATAGTCATCACAGTAATACCTAGATAAAAGGGATTTTCAGGACAGTAATACCTGGACATGAGAGACATGCAGTACAGTAATACCTGAAAGAATGGAACAGTCACTACAGTAATACCAGAATAAGTGGGACATTGACCACAATAATACCAGGATAAGAGGGACAGTCACCACAGTAATGTCTGGATAGAAGGGACAGTCAGCATAGTAATACCTTGGTAAAAAGGGACATTCAGAATGGTAACACCAGGATAAATTGGACAGTCACAACAATAATAACTGGATAAATGGGACAGTCAGACCATTAATATTTGGATAAAAGAGACAATCAGCACAGTAATACCTGAATAGAAGGGACAATCACCACAGTAATACCTGGATAAAAGGTACAGTCAGTACAAGAGGGTGCATGAAAATTTTTCTGAGTTCTTTAGAGATTTCCCAGGCAGCTCCAGGTTGGTCCTCTAGTACTATATATATATATATATATATATATATATATATATATATATATATATATATATTTATAATTGTATTCGCACACACACAGATATATATATATTATATATATATATATATATATAATATATATATATATATATATATATATATATATATATATATATATATATATATATATATGTAAGCACTAAGCTACAAAATCTAATTTGCACTACTCGGAATTAATATATTTTCATATATGTTAACCGAAGGGGGATATTTTTGTTGATAAGAAATTCATCGGCTTATTGGCTTGAATCATGAAACCATTCAGGACGTACAGTTACGCACTTACCCAAAAGACTGTCACGAGAGGTTATAAGTTAATGCATAGCCATAATGATGTCTTCAACTTCTCAACTTCCTCACGTTATTCGGGTAAGATTGTTACTAGCAGCCCAATATATATATATATATATATATATATATATATATATATATATATATATATATATATACTACCAGCCTAATATATATATATATATATATATATATATATATATATATATATATATATATAACCGAATACCACAGGAAAATGATAGTCAGAAATCCAAGCGCTTTCGTCTTTACTAAGACATTGTCAAGGAACGAATGAAATACAATTGGAGAGAAAGTTATCAGGTAAACAACAGATAAAAAATACCAGATGGTTAATTGTCAAAAGGTAAAAGTTAAGATAATCCAGGATTATCTGATATTACACGGTCACAAACCAAAACATAGATTTAACCCTAATAGAAACTACAAATTATCTGTACAATTCAAAACATGTAAAAACTGAATATATCAATTTTGTTGCTTATATTTATCTACAACTTTTTTCATTATGAAGGCGTCAAGTTTAAATAAACCAAGACTTAAATTTAGAACATTTCCATTATTTGACTCGATGAAACAAGATTCAATGATATTCCTTTTAACAGTGTCATTACATAGGATTAAGGCTCTTGCTTGACTCCAGTTAATAGGATGATCTAAATCTTTCATATGTACGAATAATGCATTCGATATTTGCCCAGTTCTCACAGAATATTGGTGCTGTTTGAGATGTTGTGAAAGACACTTACCGGTCTGTCCGTAATAGACTTTATCACACTTTTTGTATGATGATACACATGATCAATGACACTGAACAGTACAGTCCTTATTGTCTCTGATAGACAATTCTAAATCTATTGGCAATGTATCGCCATGCTGTTTGCTTGCGTTGATGATCGACTGGATTCTGTCTCTTCCTGCATTGGTCAAAACTTGGTTTTTGGCCTCGCTCCCCTGGCCCATCACCTTGAAGTAGCACTCACCCATTGCACTGCACTGACATCATCTTTCCCTGCAAAAAGAGAAGTCATATTAAAGAGCATTTACCACCACTGCCTTGTGTGAACAAACTGTAATTAAGTATACTTAAAAACAAGCAGAAATCACGGAAATGTTAACTACCTAATTTGTGAGGTTGTGAGATAAACGACGACCAACTAGTTTCCAGTAGAAAGGATAATCTTGGAACAACTCTTATACTGAATATGAACAACTCAATAAGGTTTTAGTTTATACTTTATTTTCCATTAAAATTGACTTCCTTGACCTCGAAAACCCTAGAATTGGTGTATCATATTATAAAATAGGCCAAAAAATAAAGAAATGTGAGACGTTTATAGCTTTTGGATTTACGCAATAGCCATCTTGGATGCCACGTTAAAATTCTCAAAATGAACAAAGATGCCAGCTGGGCATCATTCAGTTTCTGATTCTATGTAACTTTTTCTACCAAAATCAATCAAAACTTGCTTGGGGATACTTTTGCAAGGTTGTCACCCACTGCTGCCAGACTATAGTATCTACTTGCCTTACAGACTTTCGCCGGAGATGCACCACCTGTCAAGATACAATTATTCTACGAGACTTACTGTAAGTACTGCCAAGAATTCGTCTCTAACCAGCTATACCCAACATGGCATGATCTTCAGGACATCATGGACGTGGAAATGTTCCCTTTTGGAAATGCAAAGGTAAAAATGGGTGATTATGAAGGATTTCAGTTGCAAGATTCGCATTGAGTGAATACTGTTCTACAAAACGTGCAGTCTATTTTCTTGTGCTTATTACCGATCTAATCTTATTCTAGTCTTCGTCTTTTGTTTTAAGAGAGAATGGTTCATTCCTGTTGTAAATTTCTAATTACCCGAACCACAAAAGTAAACAGATTCTCGTTCAAGTTGTTGGACTAGTCGGGAGGAACCAGTGGAGGCTTTAAACTGAAAGAATGAAAAATGTCACTATGTATTAAGTTCAACGGCCGTAAACCCAAGATATGATATTTTTCCAATATGGGAATAATACAAACTTCTGGCGATATTCAGAGTTGTTATGCATTCTGAGTTTATTCCAGTAGATTTATTACAGGGTAGTTGCTTTCAGTGTCTTGTGGAACGAAGGTTTTATTCCACTGTTTCTCTTCTCCCTTATATTTTTACTGATGCTGAAACGAATTTGCCTTAGAATTTAACAAGGAATGCAACTCGGTCGTTTACTTTTCCTGGATGCATTCACTGACAACGTGTCCAGCTGGCTAAATAATTATATTCGAAGTGCAATTCAGGGAGAGACAAGTGTGAGGGAGCTTTCTACCAGAGCCAATGAATGCAAGAGGGGGAGATATCGAAAGTTCAACAGCTACCATTTCCGTAAACACTTTCGGTCTAAGTTAGCCAAGTGACAGCTATTGTCCCATATCTCTACATGAATCAAAGGTCGTTAAAGTGCTATTCTCTGGTTGTCACTCCGAAAATATCTTTCAAACCCGAAAGCTATAGCACAGAATATTGCGACTCTCATCAAAAATTATTTTGAATAAAATGAGGAATCATTAGCATGTTAGTTCGCCTCTCCATGTCTAATTCTCGCGATTACCGAAAGCTAAATAGCAAACTACAAAGAGAGAGAGAGAGAGAGAGAGAAATTATTGATAAGTTGTTCATTATTTTCGACTTTAACTAGAGGAATGATATTTTGTAAATATGATTACGACCTCATAAATGACGCGCACTCTTCGATGGTTACTTCGAATGACGTGAGATTGTAAGGTGTTTATATTATTTTCATTCTTCGCTAGGACTTGACTTTGAATAATTTCAATAAGTCAGAAGCATGGAGCACAGTAGAATCAGGATGGAAAAACCAATGTTGCAGAAAATTACTTACCATTGCACAGGCTTCTTTGTAAAAGCCAATAAGTAAATAAGATAAATATTTGCAATTCATTCTCTCCTAAAACCCACTGAATGGGTCGTTATGACATTTCTGTGTCGAATAGCTTAATTATTATTATTATTTGTTTTTTATTATTTTTTTTTTCTCTATCACAGTCCTCCAATTCGACTGGGTGGTATTTATAGTGTGGGGTTCCGGGTTGCATCCTGCCTCCTTAGGAGTCCATCACTTTTCTTACTATGTGCGCCGTTTCTAGGATCACACTCTTCTGCATGGGTCCTGGAGTTACTTCAACCTCTAGTTTTTCTAGATTCCTTTTCAGGGATCTTGGGATCGTGCCTAGTGTTCCTATGATTATGATTACAATTTCCACTGGCATATCCCATATCCTTCTTATTTCTATTTTCAGATCTTGATACTTATCCATTTTTTCCCTCTCTTTCTCTTCAACTCTGATGTCCCATGGTATAGCGACATCAATGAGTGATGCTTTCTTCTTGACTTTGTCAATCAACGTCACGTCTGGTCTATTTGCACGTATCACCCTATCTGTTCTGATACCATAGTCCCAGAGGATCTTTGCCTGATCGTTTTCTATCACTCCTTCAGGTTGGTGCTCGTACCACTTATTACTGCAGGGTAGCTGATGTTTCTTGCATAGGCTCCAGTGGAGGGCTTTTGCCACTGAATCATGCCTTTTTTTGTACTGGTTCTGTGCAAGTGCCGGGCATTCGCTTGCTATGTGGTTTATGGTTTCATTTTTCGTATTGCACTTCCTACATATGGGAGAGATGTTATTTCCATCTATCGCTCTTTGAACATATCTGGTTCTTAGGGCCTGATCTTGTGCCGCTGTTATCATTCCTTCAGTTTCCTTCTTTAGCTCTCCCCTCTGTAGCCATTGCCATGTGTCATCGCTGGCTAGTTCTTTAGTCTGTCTCATGTATTGTCCGTGCATTGGTTTGTTGTGCCAGTCCTCTGTTCTGTTTGTCATTTCTCTGTCTCTGTATATTTCTGGGTCTTCGTCTACTTTTATTAGTCCTTCTTCCCATGCACTCTTTAGCCACTCGTCTTCACTGGTTTTCAGATATTGCCCCAGTGCTCTGTTCTCGATATTGACGCAGTCCTCTATACTTAGTAGTCCTCTCCCTCCTTCCTTTCGTGTTATGTACAGTCTGTCCGTATTTGCTCTTGGGTGTAGTACTTTGTGTATTGTCATATGTTTCCTGGTTTTCTGATCTATGCTGTGGAGTTCTGCCTGCGTCCATTCCACTATTCCTGCACTGTATCTGATTACTGGCACTGCCCATGTGTTTATGGCTTTTATAATATTTCCGGCGTTGAGTTTTGACTTGAATATCGCCTTGAGTCTCTGCATATATTCTTTCCTGATCGTGTCCTTCATCTCTTGGTGTTTTATATCCCCTCCTTCCATTATTCCCAGGTATTTGTATCCAGTCTCATCTATGTGTTTGATGTTGCTCCCATTTGGTAGCTTTATCCCTTCAGTTCTCGTTACTTTGCCTTTTTGTATGTTGACTAAGGCGCATTTTTCTATTCCAAACTCCATCCTGATGTCCCCAGATACAATCCTTACAGTCTGGATTAGGGTATCTATTTCCTTGATGCTCTCACCATACAGCTTGATGTCATCCTTGAACATCAGATGGTTGATTCTGTTGCCTCTTTTCTTGAGTTGGTACCCGGCATCCATCTTCTGTAGTATTTTTGTCATGGGAATCATGGCTACTACGAAGAGTAGTGGGGATAGTGAGTCGCCCTGGAAGATCCCTCTCCTGATATTAACCACTGCTAGTCTTATTCCAGAGCTTGTAAGTATTGTATTCCAGTTGCGCATTGTATTTTTGAGGAAGCTGATGGTATTTTCCTCTGCCCCATATATTTTCGGCATTCTATTAGCCATGTGTTTGGTATCATGTCGAAGGCTTTCTTATAGTCAATCCATGCCATGCTTATGTTGGTTTTCCTTCTCCTACTGTTCTTCATTACCATTTTGTCTATCAGGAGCTGGTCTTTTGTGCCCCTACACTTCCTTCTGCAGCCTTTCTGTTGGTGGGGGATGGTGTTTGTCTCCTCTAGGTAGTTGTATAGCCTTTCACTGATGATACCTGTTAGTAACTTCCACATTATTGGTAGGCAGGTGATAGGCCTGTAGTTACTGGCTATATTTCCCTTACTCTTGTCTTTTTGTACTAAGGATGTTCTTCCTGTGGTCATCCATTTGAGTGCATGGTGATTTGAGATACAATGCTGGAGTTGTTCTGCTATTCGTGGGTGTAGGGCCTTGAAGTTTTTGAGCCAGTATCCAATGGACTTCATCAGGACCTGGGGCTTTCCAGTTGACATTTTCTTTAGTTGGTGTCTGACTGTGTCTGTCGTGATCTCTGTGAATCTTTGTTTTATTCTCCCGGTTTCTTCAGCCTTGACTTCCTGGAGCCATGTTGCATGTTTGTTGTGTGATACCGGATTGCTCCATATATTTTCCCAGAGTCTCTTACTTGGTTCGGCTTCAGGAATTTCTTGGTGGTGCTTCCCCTCTTAGTTGGCTGTATAGTCTTTTCTGGTTGGTTGGCGAATAGTTTGTGTGTTGGTATCCCTTATTCCTGTTTCATGTACTGTTGGATCTTATGTGCTTGGCCTTAAGCCTCTGTTTTACATCTTCTATGTGTTGTTTAGTCCCCTCTCTTGTACTTTGTATTTCTTGTTGAGTTCCTCCCTTGTTTTCTTGCTTCTTAGCCTTTTTTCTGCCATCTCTTTCAGTTTACTCAAGTCAGATCTCATCACCATGATTTGCTTTTCCAGGCACCTTTTCCAAGGAGATTTCTGTTGGGTTGGTTGTGCTGGTGGTGTTGGTGTTCGAATCCCCATCAGTTCTGCTACTAATCTTGCTCCTGCATATGCCAAGTTATTTGTTTCTGTGATACTGGTGGTGTGCATTATGCCCATTATTTCATTGACCTCACTTGTTTTCTCCCTTAATTTCTTGGTGTTGTAGGCTTTCATGGAGGGGTTCTTTGTTCTCTCTGTATCTGGCTCCATCCATTGTCTAATCTTTTCTACCCATTCCGTCCTCTCTGTTACTTCGTCGTGTTTCTTCGTG
Source organism: Macrobrachium nipponense (assembly GCF_015104395.2). NCBI lineage: Eukaryota > Metazoa > Arthropoda > Malacostraca > Decapoda > Palaemonidae > Macrobrachium > Macrobrachium nipponense. Next base: position 58,590,660 of record NC_087206.1, read on the forward strand.
TGTCGTTGTTTGATACCTCATCATCCCTGTTGTCTTCTGTGGGCATCGTCTCTCAGTTCGTCTTCGTGTAATTCGTTGTCGTGTGACATTTCCCTTTCCAGTTCTTCTCTTTCGTTGGGGAGAGCCAGTTCTTTTTCTTTAGTTCCTTACTTGTCTGCCAGCCTCTGCTCTGTTTGGGGGGTGTTATTCCTCTCATTCCAGATGTTGACCAATCTTCTTCTATATCCTCTCTCCGTCGGGTTGCTTCTGATGTAGCATCTCCATATTTTCTTATTTTCTTCTCTTGTCATTTCTTCCTTTAGGTTTGCTTCTCTTACCTCCAATTTCAGGCTGTTGGTTACTGGCGTTGTGTGTGTCAGTTGCTGGATGACGACCTCCAAGTACCTGACCGTCTTCCCCTTCAATTGGGTTGAATACCTGGCTGCCGGATGAGTTCCTCTGTTGCCAGAGGTTCCATTTACGTCGTTTGTCGTTTATTCCTTCATTTCTTAACATCACTGCTGAGTTTTGCTAGTTTACCCATAGCTGGACCCTACCCCATCAGGGATAGGTACTCATTTACAGCTGAGTAGACTGAGGAAATTATGGTAAAGATCCTTTCCCAAGGAATCAACGCCGAGGAGAGCGGTCACCCATCCAACGACTGACCAGCCCCAATGTTACTTAACCAGTCCATTGACGACCTAACCCACTCTGCCACGTCGCCACACATTATCATTATTATTATTATTATTATTATTATTATTATTATTATTATTATTATTATTATTATTATTATTATTATTATTATTCCAAAGGAATATAAAAATTATTCTGCCAATTGATTTCTATAAAGCTTTTACCTTTTTCTCTCATTCTGTTAAGGAGAGAATATGGATTTAAAACTATTTCAGTAAATCTAGAATGTTCTCTGGTTTATATTTGCATTAATTGATGAAAGATTTAGACTTGAAGGAGGAATACTTATAGCCACTATTTTGAAGGTTATTCCTGAGTATGGGTAATCTAGTTTCTCAAAATTGCACCAAGTGATTACTATAACCTGGATGAAGAAGCAATATATTGTTTACATCGTTTAAAAAAGATAGATTGTTAAGTGGGATAAGAGAGAAACACTAAATTTGATTAATCTTCCTTCGATTTACTTACATCCTATAGTACGCTCCAAATGTAGAAACCGAAGGTTGGACGTTCAAGTGTCAGCATGAGGAATACGAGTGTAAGGCTAATATGATCCACGCATGCGCCAAAGAAAACTTTAAGGATATTGGGCTGGAAATGAATTTCGTCAAGTGTCTTCTGGAATCGCCTGCTCCAGCGGATTCTGGACCCACTGTGAGTGTAATCTTTCTGCCTTAAGTTTAATGGCTTACAGTAAATGTATGGAAAAATGTTTTTGGGTTACTATACACAACCCCACCCAGATTCCTCATAGCAACTTGTAGTAAGGAGATTCAAAGAGCAGCCACTAAGCTCTGATTCATAACTTGGACCTAAATAGTTGTTCTAATCTTATTTAGTCAGACTTGATTTCCTTTTACCGTTTTTTTTTTTTTTTGCCGTATCAGGTCATTATGTGACGACGTGCCTCCTCACTCGTAGAATTCGAGTACCAAAGATGGCAGAGCAATATGAAAGTCTGATATCAAGCTCTGCCCCAAGAGCTTTAGCCACCCTCACCTACTAGAGACGCCCCCTAGCAAGAGAGGTGTCGTCCATCCTTTCAATGCGGCCCTCTGGCAATGAGTGGTTAATACAAACAACTTCAATTCCACTACTTAAATCTTGATTTGCAGCTTTCTTTAACATGACACGATGTACAGCATTCAAGACTCGCCATGCTAAGTAAAAAACAGTCAATAAATATTGCGAAAAGTTTGATAGATACACTACTATTCTACTGTAAATCCTGCGAGATATACAAAAGGGAAAATGCCTCGAGGACCTTAATTATGCATACCGTAAATCAAGCTGCAACTAAGAGAATTTGAGAAGTGTGGGGAGAATTATCATGCAAGATCTAAAGTCCGTTCACACTATGTATTCGATAAAGAACTGGGCTATGCAAGAGAGGGAAAAGATCACGAAGGAAGCAAAATTACAAATGAAAGCAAAGGGTTTTGGATGACCCTTCCAAAACCATTTATATACAAAATGAAAGCTGATCAAGCAATGGAAGAAACGACACGGAGAATGATAATAAACTAATCATTCCAGATAATATAACGAGCTAATAATCCAGAGGAAAACATTAATCGAAAATACGTGCGGTCTTTGATATCTTACAATGTGAGGATACTACAAAGATAAGCATGGAAGAAAACCGTAAGATCTCTCGAGAGTATTTCACTACCAAACAAAAAAAAAGGAAAAAAAACTGGAATTGAAGAGCCAAAGATATCCATAAAAACAAAATTGTGGGAAAAAAAACTGAAGATGACAGAACACCGTCCCCAAGAACTAAAAAGAAAAATCAAATCCAGTCTCCTGCAAACAGAAAAAATAACTCTAATCTCAAATAGTCCAAGACTAAGAATAAATTATTT
>NC_087206.1:58593705-58626205 GCF_015104395.2 Macrobrachium nipponense
AAATAATTTATTCTTAGTCTTGGACTATTTGAGATTAGGGTTAATTTTTCAGTTTGCAGGAGACTGGATTTAATTTTTTCTTTTTACTTTTGGGGACGGTGTTCTGTCATCAGTTTTTTTCCCACAATTTTGTTTTTTATGGATATCTTTGTCTCTTCAATTCCAGTTTTTTCCTTTTTTTGTTTGGTAGTAAAATACTCTCGAGGAGACCTTACGGTTTCTTCCATGCTTATCTTTGTAGTATCCTCAAATGTAAGATATCAAAGACCACACGTATTTTCGATTAATGTTTTCCTCTGGATTATTAGTTTGTTAGTATTATATTGGAATGATTAGTTTATTATCATTCTCCGTGTCGTTTCTTCCATTGCTTGATCAGCTTTCATTTTGTATATAAACGGTTTTGGATGGGTCATCCAAAATCCTTTGCTTCATTTGTAATTTTGCTTCCCTCGTGATCTTTTCCCTCTCTTGCAATAGCCTAGTTCTTTACCGAATACGTAGTGTGAACGAACTTTAGATCTTGCATGATAGTTCTCCCCACACTTCTCAAATCCTCTTAGTTGCAGCTTGATTTACGGTATGCCATAATTAAGGTCCTCGAGGCATTTTCCTTTTTGTATATCTCGCAGGATTTACAGTAGAATAGTAGTGTATCTATCAAACTTTTCGCAATATTTATTGACTGTTTTTTTACTTAGCATGGCGAGTCTAGAATGCTGTTCATCATGTCATGTTAAAGAAAGCTGCCAGTTAAGATTTAAGTAGTGGAATTGAAGTTGTTTGTATAACCACTCATTGCCAGAAGGCTGCATTGAAAGGATGGACGAACACCTCTCTTGCTAGGGGGCGTCTCTAGTGGGTGAGGGTGGCTAAAGCTCTTGGGACAGAGCTTGATATCAGACTTTCATATTGCTCTGCCATCTTTGCTACTCGAATTCTACGAGTGAGGAGTCACGTCGTCACCTAATGACCAGTCCTGATACGGCAAAAAAAAAAAAAAAAAAAAAAAAAAAAAAAAAACGGTAAAAGGAAATCAAGTCTGACTAAATAAGATTAGAACAACTATTTAGGTCCTAAGTTATGAATTAGAGCTAAGTGGCTGCTCTTTGAATCTCCTTACTACAAGTTGCTATGAGGAATCTGGGTGGGATTGAGTATAGTAACCCAAACAAAATTTTCCATACATTTACTGTAAGCCATTAAACACAAAAAAAATTACATCACAGTGGGTCCAGAATCCGCTGGAGCAGGCGATTCCAGAAGACACTTGACGAAATTCATTTCCAGCCCAATATCCTTAAAGTTTTCTTTGGCGCATGCGTGGATCATATTAGCCTTACACTCGTATTCCTCATGCTGACACTTGAACGTCCAACCTTCGGTTTCTACATTTGGAGCGTACTATAGGATGTAAGTAAATCGAAGAAAGATTAATCAAATTTAGTGTTTCTCTCTTATCCCACTTAACAATCTATCTTTTTTAAACGATGTAAACAATATATTGCTTCTTCATCCAGGTTATAGTAATCACTTGGTGCAATTTTGAGAAACTAGATTACCCATACTCAGGAATAACCTTCAAAATAGTGGCTATAAGTATTCCTCCTTCAAGTCTAAATCTTTCATCAATTAATGCAAATATAAACCAGAAGAACATTCTAGATTTACTGAAATAGTTTTAAATCCATATTCTGTCCTTAACAGAATGAGAGAAAAAGGTAAAAGCTTTTATAGAAATCAATTGGCAGAAATAATTTTTATATTCCTTTGGAATAATAATAATAATAATAATAATAATAATAATAATAATAATAATAATAATAATAATGATAATGTGTGGCGACGTGGCAGAGTGGTTAGGTCGTCAATGGACTGGTTAAGCAACATTGGGGCTGGTCAGTCGTTGGATGGGTGACCGCTCTCCTCGGCGTTGATTCTGGGAAAAGATCTTTACCATAATTTCCTCAGTCTACTCAGCTGTAAATGAGTACCTATCCCTGATTGTGGGTAGGGTCCAGCTATGGGTTAAATAGCAAAACTCAGCAGTGATGTTAAGAAATGAAGGAATAAACGACAACGACGTAAATGGAACCTCTGGCAACAGAGGAACTTCATCCGGCAGCCAGGTATTCAACCCAATTGAAGGGGAAGACGGTCAGGTACTTGGAGGTCGTCATCCAGCAACTGACCACCACAACGACAGTAACCAACAGCCTGAAATTGGAGGTACAGAAGCAAACCTAAGGAAGAAATGGACAAGAGAAGAAAATAAGAAAATATGGAGATGCTACATCAGAAGCAACCCGACGGAGAGAGGATATAGAAGAAGATTGGTCAACATCTGGAATGAGAGGAATAACACCCCCCCAAACAGAGCAGAGGCTGGCAGACCAAGTAAGGAACATAAAGAAAAAGAACTGGCTCTCCCCAACAGAAAGAGAAGAACTGGAAAGGGAAATGTCACACGACAACGAATTACACGAAGACGAACTGAGAGACGATGCCCACAGAAGACAACAGGGATGATGAGGTATCAAACAACGACACACGAAGAAACACCGACGAAGTAACAGAGAGGACGGAATGGGTAGAAAGATTAGACAATGGATGGAGCCAGATACAGAGAGAACAAAGATCCCCTCCATGAAAGCCTACAACACCAAGAAATTAAGGGAGAAAACAAGTGAGGTCAATGAAATAATGGGCATAATGCACACCACCAGTATCACAGAAACAAATAACTTGGCATATGCAGGAGCAAGATTAGTAGCAGAACTGATGGGGATTCGAACACCAACACCACCAGCACAACCAACCCAACAGAAACCTCCTTGGAAAAGGTGCCTGGAAAAGCAAATCATGGTGATGAGATCTGACTTGAGTAAACTGAAAGAGATGGCAGAAAAAAAGGCTAAGAAGCAAGAAAACAAGGGAGGAACTCAACGAGAAATACAAAGTACAGAGAGGGGACTAAACAACACAATAGAAGATGTAAAACAGAGGCTTAAGGCCAAAGCACATAAGATCCAACGGTACATGAACAGGAATAAGGGATACCAACAGAACAAACTATTCGGAACCAACCAGAAAAGACTATACAGCCAACTAAGAGGGGAAGACAACCACCAAGAAATTCCTGAAGCCGAACCAAGTAAGAGACTCTGGGAAAACATATGGAGTAATCCGGTATCACACAACAAACATGCAACATGGCTCCAGGAAGTCAAGGCTGAAGAAACAGGGAGAATAAAAACAAAGATTCAGAGATCACGACAGACACAGTCAGACACCAACTAAAGAAAATGTCAAACTGGAAAGCCCCAGGTTCCCGATGAAGTCCATGGATACTGGCTCAAAAACTTCAAGGCCATACACCCACGAATAGCACAACAACTCCAGCATTGTATCTCAAATTACCATGCACCCAAAAGGATACCACAGGAAGAACATCCTTAGTACAAAAAAAGACAAGAGTAAGGGAAATATAGCCAGTAACTACAGGCCTATCACCTGCCTACCAATAATGTGGAAGTTACTAACAGGTATCATCAGTGAAAGGCTATACAACTACCTAGAGGAGACAAACACCATCCCCCACAACAGAAAGGCTGCAGAAGGAAGTGTAGGGGCACAAAAGACCAGCTCCTGATAGACAAAATGGTAATGAAGAACAGTAGGAGAAGGAAAACCAACATAAGCATGGCATGGATTGACTATAAGAAAGCCTTCGACATGATACCACACACATGGCTAATAGAATGCCGAAAATATATGGGGCAGAGGAAAATACCATCAGCTTCTCAAAATACAATGCGCAACTGGAATACAATACTTACAAGCTCTGAAATAAGACTAGCAGTGGTTAAATCACCAAGGGAGAGGGATCTTCCAGGGCGACTCACTATCCATCACTCTTCGTAGTAGCCATGATTCCCATGACAAAAATACTACAGAAGATGGATGCCGGGTACCAACTCAAGAAAAGAGGCAACAGAATCAACCATCTGATGTTTCAAGGATGACATCAAGCTGTATGGTGAGAGCATCAAGGAAATAGATACCCTAATCCAGACTGTAAGGATTGTATCTGGGGACATCAGGATGGAGTTTGGAATAGAAAAAATGTGCTTAGTCAACATACAAAAAGGCAAAGTAACGAGAACTGAAGGGATAAAGCTACCAGATGCGAGCAACATCAAACACATAGATGAGACTGGATACAAAAATACCTGGGAATAATGGAAGGAGGGGATATAAAACACCAAGAGATGAAGGACACGATCAGGAAAGAATATATGCAGAGACTCAAGGCGATATTCAAGTCAAAACTCAACGCCGGAAATATTATAAAAGCCATAAACACATGGGCAGTGCCAGTAATCAGATACAGCGCAGGAATAGTGGAATGGACGAAGGCAGAACTCCGCAGCATAGATCAGAAAACCAGGAAACATATGACAATACACAAAGCACTACACCCAAGAGCAAATACGGACAGACTGTACATAACACGAAAGGAAGGAGGGAGAGGACTACTAAGTATAGAGGACTGCGTCAATATCGAGAACAGAGCACTGGGGCAATATCTGAAAACCAGTGAAGACGAGTGGCTAAAGAGTGCATGGGAAGAAGGACTAATAAAAGTAGACGAAGACCCAGAAATATACAGAGACAGGAGAATGACAAACAGAACAGAGGACTGGCACAACAAACCAATGCACGGACGATACATGAGACAGACTAAAGAACTAGCCAGCGATGACACATGGCAATGGCTACAGAGGGGAGAGCTAAAGAAGGAAACTGAAGGAATGATAACAGCGGCACAAGATCAGGCCCTAAGAACCAGATATGTTAACGATAGACGGAAATAACATCTCTCCCATATGTAGAAAGTGCAATACGAAAAATGAAACCATAAACCACATAGCAAGCGAATGCCCGGCACTTGCACAGAACCAGTACAAAAAAAGGCATGATTCAGTGGCAAAAGCCCTCCACTGGAGCCTATGCAAGAAACATCAGCTACCCTGCAGTAATAAGTGGTACGAGCACCAACCTGAAGGAGTGATAGAAAACGATCAGGCAAAGATCCTCTGGGACTATGGTATCAGAACAGATAGGGTGATACGTGCAAATAGACCAGACGTGACGTTGATTGACAAAGTCAAGAAGAAAGCATCACTCATTGATGTCGCTATACCATGGGACATCAGAGTTGAAGAGAAAGAGAGGGAAAAAATGGATAAGTATCAAGATCTGAAAATAGAAATAAGAAGGATATGGGATATGCCAGTGGAAATTGTACTCATAATCATAGGAACACTAGGCACGATCCCAAGATCCCTGAAAAGGAATCTAGAAAAACTAGAGGTTGAAGTAGCTCCAGGACTCATGCAGAAGAGTGTGATCCTAGAAACGGCGCACATAGTAAGAAAAGAAAAGTGATGGACTCCTAAGGAGGCAGGATGCAACACGGAACCCCACACTATAAATACCACCCAGTCGAATTGGAGGACTGTGATAGAGAAAAAAAAATAAATAAAAAACAAATAAATAATAATAATTAAGCTATTCGACACAGAAATGTCATAACGACCCATTCAGTGGGTTTTAGGAGAATGAATTGCAAATATTTATCTTATTTACTTATTGGCTTTTACAAAGAAGCCTGTGCAATGGTAAGTAATTTTCTGCAACATTGGTTTTTCCATCCTGATTCTACTGTGCTCCATGCTTCTGACTTATTGAAATTATTCAAAGTCAAGTCCTAGCGAAGAATGAAAATAATATAAACACCTTACAATCTCACGTCATTCGAAGTAACCATCGAAGAGTGCGCGTCATTTATGAGGTCGTAATCATATTTACAAAATATCATTCCTCTAGTTAAAGTCGAAAATAAAAAAGAACAACTTATCAATAATTTCTCTCTCTCTCTCTCTCTCTCTCTCTCTCTCTCTCTCTCTCTCGTCTCTACTCTATCTATCTTCTCTCTCTCTTTGTGAGTTTGCTATTTAGCTTTCGGTAATCGCGAGAATTAGACAAGGAGATTCGAACTAACATGCTAATGATTAATCAATTTTATTATTCAAAATAACTTTTTGATGAGAGTCGCAATATTCTGTGCGATAGCTTTCGGGTTTGAAAGATATTTTCGTTACTGACAACCAGAGAATAGCACTTTAACGACCTTTAATTCATGTAGAGATATGGGACAATAGCTGTCACTTGGCTAACTTAGACCGAAAGTGTTTACGGATATGGTAGCTGTTGAACTTTCGATATCTCCCCCTCTTGCATGGTAGAAAGCTCCCTCACACTTGTCCCTCCCTGAATTGCACTTCGAATATAATCATTTAGCTAGCTGGACACGTTTGTCAGTGAATGCATCCAGGAAAAGTAAACGACCGAGTTGCATTCCTTGTTAAATTCTAAGGCGAATTCGTTTCAGCATCAGTAAAAATATAAGGGAGAAGAGAAACAGTGGAATTAAACCTTCGTTCCACAAGACACTGAAAGCAACTACCCTGTAATAAATCTACTGGAATAAACTCAGAATGCATAACAACTCTGAATATCGCCAGAAGTTTGTATTATTCCCATATTGGAAAAATATCATATCTTGGGTTTACGGCCGTTGAACTTAATACATAGTGACATTTTTCATTCTTTCAGTTTAAAGCCTTCCACTGGTTTCTCCCGACTAGTCCAACAACTTGAACGAGAATCTGTTTACTTTTGTGGTTCGGGTAATTGGAAATTTACAAGAGGAATGAACCATTCTCTCTTAAAACAAAAGACGAAGACTAGAATAAGACTAGATCGGTAATAAGCACAAGAAAATAGACTTCACGTTTTGTAGAACAGTATTCACTCAATGCGAATCTTGCAACTGAAATCCTTCATAATCACCCATTTTTACCTTTGCATTTCCAAAAGGGAACATTTCCACGTCCATGATGTCCTGAAGATCATGCCATGTTGGGTATAGCTGGTTAGAGACGAATTCTTGGCAGTACTTACAGTAAGTCTCGTAGAATAATTGTATCTTGACAGGTGGTGCATCTCCGGCGAAAGTCTGTAAGGCAAGTAGATACTATAGTCTGGCAGCTGTGGGTGACAAGCTTGCAAAAGTACCCCCCAAGCAAGTTTTGATTGATTTTGGTAGAAAAAGTTACATAGAATCAGAAACTGAATGATGCCCATCTGGCATCTTTGTTCATTTTGAGAAATTTAACGTGGCATCCAAGATGGCTATTGCGTAAATCCAAAAGCTATAAACGTCTCACATTTCTTTATTTTTTGGCCTATTTTATAATATGATACATCAATTCTAGGGTTTTCGAGGTCAAGGAAGTCAATTTTAATGGAAAATAAAGTATAAACTAAAACCTTATTGAGTTGTTCATATTCAGTATAAGAGTTGTTCCAAGATTATCCTTTCTACTGGAAACTAGTTGGTCGTCGTTTATCTCACAACCTCACAAATTAGGTAGTTAACATTTCCGTGATTTCTGCTTGTTTTTAAGTATACTTAATTACAGTTTGTTCACACAAGGCAGTGGTGGTAAATGCTCTTTAATATGACTTCTCTTTTTGCAGGGAAAGATGATGTCAGTACAGTGCAATGGCTGAGTGCTACTTCAAGCTGATGGCCAGGGAGCGAGGCCAAAAACCAAGTTTTGACCAATGCAGGAAGAGACAGAATCCAGTCGATCATCAACACAAGCAAACAGCATGGCGATACATTGCCAATAGATTTAGAATTGTCTATCAGAGACAATAAGGACTGTACTGTTCAGTGTCATTGATCATGTGTATCATCATACAAAAAGTGTGATAAAGTCTATTACGGACAGACCGGTAAGTGTCTTTCACAACATCTCAAACAGCACCAATATTCTGTGAGAACTGGGCAAATATTGAATGCATTATTCGTACATATGAAAGATTTAGATTATCCTATTAACTGGAGTCAAGCAAGAGCCTTAATCCTATGTAATGACACTGTTAAAAGGAATATCATTGAATCTGTTTCATCGAGTCAAATAATGGAAATGTTCTAAATTTAAGTCTTGGTTTATTTAAACTTGACGCCTTCATAATGAAAAAAGTTGTAGATAAATATAGCAACAAAATTAATATATTAAGTTTTTACATGTTTTGAATTGTACAGATAATTTGTAGTTTCTATTAGGGTTAAATCTATGTTTTGGTTTGTGACCGTGTAATATCCGATAATCCCTGGATTATTTTCTTAACTTTTACCTTACCTTTTGACGAATTAACCATCTGGTATTTTTGATCTGTTGTTTACCTGATAACTTTCTCTCCAATTGTATTTCATTCGTTCCTTGACAATGTCTTAGTAAAGACGAAAGCGCTTGGATTTCTGACTATCATTTTCCTGTGGTATTCGGTTATATATATATATATATATTAGGCTGGTAGTATATATATATATATATATTATATATGATATATATATATATATTATATATTATAAATCATAAATATAAAATACTATATATATATAATATATATATATATATATAATATTATATATATATATATAATATATATATATGTAATGGGGGGATTGCCCCCCCCCCATTATTCATTAGGTAAGCGTGTAGCACGAAACGGAAGGCAAACCAACACACAGCATTACACACAGCCTCTCTCTCTCTCTCTCTCTCTCGGCAATCCCTCTCTCTCTCTCTCTCTCTCTCTCTCCAAGGAATCTCTCTCTCTCTCTCTCTCTCTAGCACCGACACCTCTCTCTCTCTCCACCTCTTTCTCTCCATTTTAACAGGTAATGAAAATGAGAGAGTCGCATCATAACACTAACATTTATTAACAATGAATAAATAATGGGATAATCAAGTATCCAGTCTTACAGACTAACTCAAAAAACCTCGAATAGTAAAATGTCTAATAGTAATCATTAGTCACCAAAAAGTCCACACCCATCTGGGAACTCTTGTCCCCCTCCATTCCAGAATCGTCTGTTTCAAAGATACAGAACACATGCCCGGTAAGTACATACACAAGATTAACAATCAGTGACTAAATATTGGATATCATCATAAAAAATGTCAAACAGATAATAAGCCAGCCTTCGGCTAAAACACTTCAACACTCACCCAAGCAACCAGACCACTATAAACACAGTCAATAAAAAACTCCCGGCGAACGCCACTGCATCTTGCCTTTGTCTCCAAGATCCTCTATCAAAATCCTCCCATAGACTTGCGTATGAAACTATTAAAGGGAAGAGGCACACACGCACATACGAACACACAGTTCGTTAGCGCCTCGCAACACTAGTTGCATCCAGTTTCACAAAGGCACTTTGAGAAGAGTTAATAAACTCAGTACATTGACTTGTCGAACTAAGCATTTTTATCTCACGCCATCCCTAGAAACTCATTGTTCAGCTACTCTCGGGTCGCCGCTCCTGCACTGTTCTCCACATTCCATAGGTCACAGAGAACACATGGACAATATATTATTAATCAAAAACCCTAGGCCTTTGTATTATATAAGCAAAATTGCTTATATAATACAAAACACACTGGCCGGCTTAAAATAAAATATACGTAATAACTGCACGTCTCTGGCATTATAAAATAAAGTCTGTTACTCTTATATCTCCCAATAACACTAGAATTTTTCTCTCATTTTTTTCTGCATTTCTTGAATATCCCTCTTTGCTTGTCTGCAAGTAGCTGCTCCTGTAGCAGACTGTAGGAAGACGGAACGCCTCCCTCATTGTAGAAGACTTCTCACGGCTTCTGCAGATCCCCAAAAGACACGCTGTAGAATTCTCTTGATCACCATCATGGAAACTCTTGTAATCACCCTGGGGTAAAATAACAGCAACACTCTCTGCACGGCTGGTGGACGTCTTGCTGGCGTTAGGAAATGACTTTTGGTGTGTGTTAGTATGTCAGTCAAGTCTTTGGTCAATCTAAGAAAATTAACCCAGACATACTACTTCTATCAAACAATGATCTCAAAAAGTCAGAAATACTAACTGAACGTCTCCCAATTAACTCCCCTTAATATGACTACCAAATCATAAGTCATTATCACAACTCTCAAAGAAAAAAAAACATCAAGTTCTCCAAACCAATTCTCCAAACTCACACATCAGCACACACACAACCCAGAAATCACAGCAACTCACGGACCTTTGTACTCACATTTCAAACTCGAATGTTATCATAAGTAAAAAAAAGAAAAAAACTCGTAACGAACCCAAGGAAAAAAAGAATCACGTAACACACCCAAGACCCAAAAAAATGTTCTCTCAAGCTCTGATATCTGAACAACCCACAAAAATCAGAAAAAAAATCTCCAATGTTTAACAGCAAAAACCCCTTTACTGCTCAATAATTAATCACAATGAGACTTAATGTCAAACTCCCTTTTACGTAAATAAGAACCCCAGAAAAATCACATCTCCCGTCCAAAAGAAATGCTACTTAAGCTCAATCCCCAATTACATCTCTCATAGGAAAAGGAAGAAAAATAATAAAAAAAGATAATCACTAGTACGTTTCCCCAATCACAAAAACATAATACATGTATAATATACATAATCCCCACCACGTTTTCCCAAGAAATGCTCCACATAAAAGTTACGGAATTTCTCGACATTGCAACTTTATCGACCAACAAGGCCAGAAAGAGAACTCTCACACATGCGCTTTCGTGAAATGCTATTATCAACATTTCCAGATATTGCTAAAATTCTGATCTATCATCATCAGAGGAAAAGTCAGCACACAGCGGACTCAACGCAGCGCTTGTCAGCAGAAAAAATCGCCTGCGGACGCATGCTCAAACAACAGCACAAAAATTGTCTAGTCAGACACATAAGTTCGGAAAACTCATGATTCTCTAGAAAAAAAGGTCTAACAGACACATTTCACAGAATTAACTCCAGGATATGACTAATGTGTTCAAAGACTGTCTCAAAGACTTATTCTCTCAACATGACTTTACCCCAAATTATATGCTTCCAAGAATAACTACTACTTGTGAACATAAAAAAAATGCACACATTCTCCATAGGACTCATAATGCAATGACACTCGCCTCTAAATAGTCACGAAACCAAAGAGAAAGAACCACAGAAATCTTCTCTTGGCTCAAAAAAAAACTCCCATAACCACAAAAAAAAGGGTCACCCGCCAAAGATTAATTCCAACTCCATTATGAGACACCATATTAATAATAACACCACTCCGGTTATAAAAATATTTCCTCCATTTGGTTAATAACCAACCCCATATATTTCTCTCTTATTTCTCCAATAGCCATATGTCAATAAAAAAAAACAACACACTCCAGGAATACAGAATAATCACCTCTATTTCGGCAAATACAAAATATTTACCTCTATTTCCCCAATACTCCATGTGGAACAAAACAAGGCTCCAAATAATATATATCTCCAAAAAAATGTGCACTCAAGGCAACTAGCTCACACACTCACAAATATTGCCCCATAATCTCCTCAAAAATGTGTCTCGATTTGCAACAAAGATGGCTGCAAAATAATTGAACTAAACATAGCTCTCATCACCATGGCAAATAGAAAAAATGGCCAAAAATATATCTCCAATATATTATATCTCAAATTATAACTCCAAGATAATATACCTACCAATATAACTCCAAATATATCTCAATTATCTCTCCAAAATAATATATCTCCAATTCTCCAGAGAATAACTCAATGTCATAGTCAAAAACTATAAACTCTCTCCCATTTAGCATAATTGCTAAAAAAAGGCAAAAACTCGGCAAATAAAACTGTCTAGAAAATTCTAGAAAAAATCCCAATGTGCCCACAACTCATTATAACAGAACTCCAAATTCACAGTCTTAGCCAAGACTTCTCCATATGTACTACGACATAGGCCACTAGAAAACTAACCAAGTTTACTATCTCTCACAAAGTGTCACAAATACAACAAATGTATTGTGCAAGAAAACTCACAATTTCTGGAACATAAACTATCCAGAGAAAAAATGTAGTGCCACTACTTATGCATTCAAAACATGCAAGAAATTCTCCCATGTATTTCTCTACAGCATCAAATAGCTGAAACACGAACACGTTCCCGAACAATGACTCTAAGTCACAAACTGAGATATCAAAAAAAAATATTCACACCAACTGGAGAGAAAAAACAAATTCAGATTCACCCTTGGTAAAGAAAACTTGTGTCAGCGATGGCTAATTTCCAAAAAAAGAGAAAAGAAAAATCAACGGCCTTGTTCACTATCTCCCGTAACTCACTAGATGTCAAGCAATATCTGCTGAACTCATAAAAAAAAAGAAAAAACTAAAATAATGTGTTGTTAGTTCCTCCCAAATTCAAAGAAGATTTGACCACCCTTGATAGCATTAACAAAATGCCCACGTATTAGTATAAAAAAAAACAAAAAAAAAAATCAGTATCAGAAATATCATTATCACAAAATCACCAAAATAACTGCTATCATCAAAATCACTGGTATCAGTATAAAAAAAAAAAATCAAAAAAAAAAAAAAAAAAAAAATATCACCAATGTCAATGCTTGTCCATTCTCCCAAAAATTCAGCAAAAATTCAGCAAAAGTTCAGCAAGATTCCACACAATTCACCAAGATTCAGTCAGATTCATCAAGATTCAGCAAAACTCATCATCGTGAATCACTGAAATATTCTCCAAAGTTACAAAAACTTAACAAGTAACTAAGACAAGACTTCTCCCATCAATTCATTGTAATAATTCTCCTTGAATAATTATCTGTAATAATTATAAAATAATCTCCATGAAATATCTCAAATCTCTCGCAATTTATGTCTCCCGTAATGATAATTATACTTAAGCAACCCTCCCGTGATACATCTCAAGTATAAAACAATTATCAATAATAATAATAACTCTCCATAGCAATAATTCTCTTGCAAAGATCTCAAGTAAGGGTGAAATTCAAAATAGCATACAACAGTATTGCTGAATCTCATGACACAATTTCTCCAGATGCAACACCATTTACGGCACCGGGCAACACCATTCGGCACCATTTTCAAAGTAATTCCTCCAACAATAATAATAATCTGTGTCTCCCCATTATATTTGTGTCTTCGAAAGCACAAGGATAACATACACCCATACAATGCATTTCAATTCTCTTTTCATTTCCTCTTCTCTTCCTCCAAGAGAGAAAAAAATATCTCTTTTCTAAAAAAAAGACTCTACGGCATTTCACTTCATCAACTAGTCAATCAGCTGATGTCTTAGCATTTCATTGTCAAGGCCAGACTTTGTCTTCAACAGCCCGACAAAGAAAAAAAAAGAAAGGGGGAGTTCACCCCCAATGAGAAAAAAAAATTTCTCCCCCCCGTTAGAACAACCCCTCAGTCAAGCGGCAGAACACTCCCAGGCATGCCAGTAGTCCCCGCAGTAGTACCCATCTTGCAATCCCCTTGAACCGTGTCTGAGGACCCCCTTGAGGTATACACTAGTACCCATCTCTGCACTATCTCTCGAGGGAGGCCAGTGGTACCCTCGCAATACCCTCCCTCAAGGCAGGCCATACTCCCCTCGCAATGTGCTGAGCCCGTGAAATTCAGTGACCGCTCTTGTCTCCAAGCCAGATATGCTTATCTAAGCACAGTTCACATGCATAGAAAAAAAACATCTTAAATACACCCATATGTTTTGAACAAAGACGAATGCGTCTATCATAAACACGTGCAAATAAAGAAAACACGTCACTTCTGTTATTATGGGCAAAGACGAGAAAAATTTTTTGACCTCTTGAACCAATCCCATTTCACTGAAATATTTTAAACAAACCCTCCCCTTCAAAACAATAGTTTTAACACTCACCACTCCATAATGGGAACAAAAAGAACTCGAAATTCTCGTAAACCGCGGCAGTGATACACGCACTAACAACAACACCCGCACGGCCATCTCGGGATGCAACTCGTCATTGCACACGAGAAGTCATACTGAGTGCGCCCACTTCTCCTAGGCTGACTCCCTGGGAAAAATACTGAGTCCCATGAAATCCTTCCTCCCTTTAGCACAGTTAACAGATAGATATTTTCTAATTTTTTCTCACTAAGTAACTGAAAACTAACAGTTTAACGATTTTCCACAATCCCACAAAGGCTTTGTCGTTCGAAAACTATCGCCAAGCCATAACCCCCTTTATTTTTTTAACTGGTCACCCATCTCTCATTGGCGTTCCTAGGCATAGAAAGAAAAAAAAAACTTTTATACCCCCTCTTAACCGCTTGCCACAACTGTAATGGAGGGGATTCCCCCCCCCCCCCATTATTCATTAGGTAAGCGTGTAGCACGAAACGGAAGGCAACCAAACACACAGCATTACACACAGCTCTCTCTCTCTCTCTCTCGGCAATCCCTCCCTCTCTCTCTCTCTCTCTCTCTCTCTCTCCAAGGAATCTCTCTCTCTCTCTAGCACCGACACCTCTCTCTCTCCATCTCTTTCTCTCCATTCTAACAGGTAATGAAAATGAGAGAGTCGCATCATAACATTAACATTTATTAACAACGAATAAATAATGGATAATCAAGCAATCCAGTCTTACAGACTAACTCAAAAAACCTCGAATAGTAAAATGTCTAATAGTAATCATTAGTCACCAAAAAGTCCACACCCATCTGGGAACTCTTTGTCCCCCTCCATTCCAGAATCGTCTGTTTCAAAGATACAGAACACATCCCGGTAAGTACACACACAAGATTAACAATCAATGACTAAATATTGGATATCAATCATAAAAAATGTCAAACAGATAATAAGCCAGCCTTCGGCTAAAACACTTCAACACTCACCCAAGCAACCGGACCACTATAAACACAGTCAATAAAAAACTCCCGGCGAAACGCCACGGCATCTTGCCTTTGTCTCCGAGATCCTCTATCAAAATCCTCCCATAGACTTGCGTATGAAACTATTAAAGGGAAGAAGCACACACGCACATACGAACACACAGTTTTCGTTAGCGCCTCGCAACACTAGTTGCATCCAGTTTCACAAAGGCACTTTGAGAAGAGTTAATAAAACTCAGTACATTGACTTGTCGAACTAAGCATTCTTATCTCACGCCATCCCTAGAAACTCATTGTTCAGCTACTCTCGGGTCGCTGCTCCTGCACTGTTCTCCACATTTCATAGGTCACAGAGAACACATGGACAATATATTATCAATCAAAAACCCTAGGCCTTACATATATATATATATATATATATATATATATATATATATATATATATATATATATATATATATATATATATATATATATATATATATATATATATATATTAGGCTGAGAGAAGAAGTACAAATAGGTAAAGAGCAGATGGGATTTATGAAGGGAAGGGGAACAACAGATGGTATATTTTGTCTGAGGCAAATAATGGAGAAATTCGGGGAAAGACAAAGGGACCTACATATGGTATTCATTGACCTTGAAAAGGCTTATGACAGAGTTCCGAGACAAGAGGTATGGAGGAGCCTGAGGGAGAAGATGGTGCCAGAGAAGTATGTGCGATTGATACAAGAGATGTACCGGAATGTATTTACCAGAGTGAGGAGCAGTGTTGGGGAGACAGAAGGTTTTGAGGTGAGAGTAGGATTACACCAGGGGTCGGCTCTGAGCCCTTTTATCTTTAACATAGTGATGGATGTTATAATAGAGGAAGTAAGGGAGACAGTACCATGGAACATATTGTATGCGGATGATATTGTTCTGTGTGCAGAGAGCAGGGAAGATCTGGAAGTGAAATTGGAAAGATGGAGACAAGTACTGGAGGACAGAGGAATGAGAATAAGTAGATCCAAGACAGAATATATGTGTACCACCACTGAGGGGGATGATAGAGAAAGTATTCAGCTTGGTGGAGAGCAAATAAGGAGAGTTGATAAGTTTAAGTATTTGGGATCTTTTGTTAACGCTGGAGGAAGTATGGAAGAAGAAGTAAAACATCGGGTACAGGCAGGCTGGAACAACTGGAGAGCGGCCTCGGGAGTTCTTTGTGACAAAAGAGTGCCGCTTAGGTTAAAAGGAAAATTTCACAAGACGGTGGTAAGAACAGCAATGCTGTATGGGACGGAAACAGCAAGCATGAGAAAAGCAGAGCAGAAGAAGATGGATGTGGCAGAAATGAGAATGCTTAGGTGGATGTCTGGGGTAACAAGAGTGGATAGGATCAGAAATGACTACATAAGGGGGTCAACTAAGGTGGTGGAAGTATCAAAGAAAGTGCAGGAGGGGAGGCTGAGATGGTATGGACACCTGTTGAGGAGAGATGAGGACCACGCTGGGAGACATACTATGGGAGTGGAGGTGCAAAGGAAGAAAGAGAGGGAGACCAAGAAAGAGATGGAAGGACTGTGTGAGAGGAGATTTACATGAGAAGGGAATTGATGAGGCAGAAGCGCAAGATAGAAATAGATGGAAACGGCTCATCCGAAACGGCGACCCCATATAAAAATGGGAAAAAGCTGGGAAGAAGAAGAAGATATATATATTAGGCTGCTAGTAACAATCTTACCCGAATAACGTGAGGAAGTTGAGAAGTTGAAGACATCATTATGGCTATGCATTAACTTATACCTCTCATGACAGTCTTTTGGGTAAGTGCGTACCTGTACGTCCTGCATGGTTTCATGATTCAAGCCAATAAGCCGATGAATTTCTTATCAACAAAATATCCCCCTTCGGTTAACATATATGAAAATATATTAATTCCGAGTAGTGCAAATTAGATTTTGTAGCTTAGTGCTTACATATATATATATATGTATATATATATACATATATATATATATATATATATATATATATATATATATATATATATATATATATATATATATATATCTGTGTGTGTGCGAATACAATTATAAATATATATATATATATATATATATATATATATATATATATATATATATATATATATATATATATAGTACTAGAGGACCAACCAAGAGCTGCCTGGGAAATCTCTAAAGAACTCAGAAAAATTTTCATGCACCCTCTTGTACTGACTGTACCTTTTATCCAGGTATTACTGTGGTGATTGTCCCTCTATTCAGGTATTACTGTGCTGATTGTCTCTTTTATCCAAATATTAATGGTCTGACTGTCCCATTTATCCAGTTATTATTGTTGTGACTGTCCAATTTATCCTGGTGTTACCATTCTGAATGTCCCTTTTACCAAGGTATTACTATGCTGACTGTCCCTTCTCCATCCAGACATTACTGTGGTGACTGTCCCTCTTATCCTGGTATTACTGTGGCCAATGTCCCACTTATTCTGGTATTACTGTAGTGACTGTTCCATTCTTTCAGGTATTACTGTACTGCATGTCTCTCATGTCCAGGTATTACTGTCCTGAAAATCCCTTTTATCCAGGTATTACTGTGATGACTATATTTTATCCAAATATTACTGTGGTGACTGTCCCATTCATCCAGACATTACTTTTCTGTCTGTCTCTTTTATCCAAGAATTACTGTGCTGACTGTCCATTCAATCAGGTATTACTGTTGCGACCAATCCATTTTATCCAGCTATTACTGTGGTGGCTGTTCCCCTGCTATTGATGTGCTGACTGCTGCTTTTATCCAGGTATTACCTTGGTGACTGTCCATCTTATCAAAATATTTCTGTTGTGACTGTCCCATTTACCCCAGACTAAACCTAAGCACACCCACCACTCGACTGAAACAGGCTAAACTAAATACGTCCCCACCAAAAACTAAACATACACCTCCACTAAACCTAAACACACCCAGCTAAACTTAAATGCAAACGTTGATACAGAATTATTAATCAAAGGGGGTATAGATTTGAAACCTACCCCTAATAAGTTGGGTAAAATGATGGCTATGCCAAATTTTGTCTAGATCAGTCGAGCAGTTACTACATTAGTTACAAAGGGAAGAGGGAAAGGATGGGGGAAGGAGAAGTGGAAGGAGGTATGGATTTGGTCAAATCCATACCTCCTTCCACTTCTCCTTCCCCCCAGGGGTGGGCAGCGGGCGTCGTCCCTCAGGAAGATGTGTGTGCAGGTTTCTAGGCCTTCTGGTCTGTAGTTATGCGTCCTATCCGTGAAAGTCTTCCAGGAGGGCACGAACTCCTTTGCTATTTCCCTTAGTCTTCTCAGGGATTTATCTCTGTCATCTGGTTCCGTGGGTAGAATTCACCTGGTACTGCCAGTGTTCCCTGTAGACTTTTTCTGTAGAAGTTTCTTTGTTGTTTGCTTTTGGTGCTGTTTGAAGTCCTAGCAGGACCAGGGCAGCTGCGCCTTCCAGTTTTCAGTGGTACACCGTGCTATCAGAGCCACTTTTATTTAACAGTGGGCCCTTTCCACCATTTCGTTGGCCACGGGGTTGTATGCCGTTGTACTATGGAGTGTTGTCCCCATCAGGCATGCCATGGAGACCCAGAGATCTGATAGAATGCTGAGCCCCTGTCCGTAGTAATGTTGTCTGGCACACAGAAACAGCTTATCCAACTTGATAATAGGGCTTCAGTGCAGGTGCTTGTAGCTGCTTCTGCCATCGAGGTTGCCGCCCATCTCATAGATTGGTCTATGACTGTCAGGAGGTATCTGGCACCCCCGATTGTGGCAGAGGTCCTACGACGTCCATGTGGCTGTGCCCAAACCATCTTTGTGGTTGAGGGAAGTCTCTGATGCCTGATTCCATGTGCTGGGTGATCTTACTTGTTTGGCATGGTATGCAGTTTTTTGCCCATCTCTGCACGTCCTTTTTTATCCTGTGCCACACGAACTTCTCGGTCATTAGGCGCATTGTTGTATGTCCTGATGGATGGGAGAGGCTGAGGATGATGTCTAATACTGCTTTGTGGGATGTGGGTATCAGGGGGTGGGGGCGGCCTGTGCTGGTGTCGCAGAGAAGTGTTGACCCCTTCTCTCCAAACTGGCATGTCCTTCCACTTCAGTGAGGTGAGTGCCATGCAGTAAGCTGGCGTTTCGGCCTTTGTAGTTTGTTCCTTCACCAGGTCCTCGTAGTTGATGCCCAGGTGGACCAAATTTATTTAAATCCTTGACAGGGCACCAGCTACCGGGTTCTTCTACCTGGGGACATAGCTGATGGTGCACCCGAATTCGGATATAGTGGCCAAGTGCCGCTGCTGTCTTGCCAACAACAAGTCTCCTGCCTTCGTGAAAGCATGTACCAAAGGCATGTGGTCTGTCAGGATGGTGAAGGGGCTGCCATCTAAGAGGTATTTTAAGTGTCACATGGCCTAATAGATTGCCAGTAATTTCCTGTCGAATGCATTGTAGCTGGTCTTGGGAGGCTTCAAATTGCGGCTGAAGAGTGCGAATGGGTGGGGGGACCCGTCCACTATCTGTTTCAGTATGGCTCTACAGGCGACGTTGTTGGCCTCAGTGGAAAGTCTCAGGGGGGACACAGTGGGGTCCTGGTAGGCTAAGGTTGTGGCTCTGGCGAGCCTTCGTCTGCTCAAGCGCCCTCTGCTGTGGTTGTTTCCCAAGTCAGTGTCTACGGTCTTCCCCTTCAGCACCCTGGTCGAGGGATACATGATATGGGTGATGTCTGGCACGAATTGTTGGTAGTATTGACCGTGCCGAGGAACTCCTACAGGGACTTGATCGTTTCGGCGTAGGAAGTTGTTTACTGCTTCTACATTGGAGGCCATGGGGTGGATGCCTGTTGAGAAGACCTCGTGTCCCATGAAGTCCACATTCTCTACACTGAAGGAACATGTGTCGAAGCTGAGGACTAACCCGTTTCTTCTGAAGGCATTTCAGCACAGCCCAGACATGTCCCAGGTGCTCTTCCAGGGACCTGGAAAAGATCAGAATATTATCCACTTAGCGGAAGCAGAAAGGTGGAGTCCCCCAGGATGCTGTCCATCAGGCGTTGGAATGTGGCCCCGGTGTTCGTGAGGCCGAAGGTGGAGTCGGAGAAGGTGTATGTTCTGAATGGCATGATGATGGCTGTCTTCGAAAAGTCGTTGGGATGTACTGGCATCTGAAAATAAGATTTAAGTAGATCCATTTTTGTAAATATTTTGGCACTGTGTAGGGCTCCTGTCAGGTCCTGCATGTTTGGCAGTCGGTAATGGTCAGGCATTGTCATGAGGTTGAACCAACGAGTCCTCACAGGGCCTCTAGGAACCATCTGGCTTCTTTACCATGTGGAGAGGGGACACTTATGGGCTTGATGCCTTTTTGCAAATCCCCATCCTCTCCATCTCTACGAATGCTTGTTTAGCATCCTGAAGCTTCTTGGGTGGCAGGTGGTGAAGCTTGGCATGTGTCGGTGGGCCTGTGGTGGTGATGTGGTGGTAGATGCCGTACTTGGCTTGTGTTCCTAGCCCCTGCCATAGTTCTGGCTTGAAGACTTCTGGGAATTCATGCAGGAGGGCGCTGTATTTGGATGACGTGGCAGCGCATACAGCGGCCATTCTTGGGCCAGTGGTGAGCTGGCGGCAGTGGCAGGTTCCGGTGTCTAGAAGGCGTTTACAGCCGACAACCACCAACAGACCATGTTGTGCGAGAAAATTGCTGTCCAGTAGGGGAAACCTGACGTCCACGATGACCCATAAAGGATATTGTGCATGTCTGGGTTCTGTAGCAGTGGATGGGGCTTCCCATTTGTGGCTACTAGTGCGGCTGTGGCATTGGGTGGGTGGTTGCAGTCCTCCCTCGACAGCAGAAAGACAGACCGCATGGCTCCTGTGTCTACCAGCATTCGGCACCCGAGATCGCATCGTGGATGAAATATCCCACTGGTTGGGATTCCCTGTTGTCTGCAGCCACTGCTGTTATGGGTCGCCGCCCTCTGCGTTTTTTGGGAACGCACAGGGAGGTCTGCAGTTTCCTTCTACTGCTGTGGTGGTGCCTTTTTTCTGTATATTGCATGTGTATCCCCCTCCTTGACCTTCTCTTCTATCAGGCTGCATGCTGAGGGTGCTGCGGCGTGCTCTGAGGCCTTGGTGGCCTTGTGGAGTTTATGAGCGATGCGAACTAATTTCTCCATTGGAAGTGTGTCTGCCTCCACCCATAATTTTCACCCTCACCTCTTGAGGAACGCTGCAGGAATATTGCTCACAATAAGCTGATCTTCCTTTTTTGCTGAATTCGTCGCAGTCCGGCAGCTTCAGGACACCACGTAGTTTGTCCCAGGCATCCTTGAGTGATGCGTTTGCCAAGGGCTGGTTCATCAGGTCCAGGGCGCATTGGGCTCTCGGATGGGCATAGAGTATATCTTGATGAGCTTCCAGCGGAGGTCTTCGTATTTGATCTTTTCCATCTGCATGTCTAGCCAAGGTGTAATTTTATTAAACACTGCCTTGGGCAGCGTCATCATTGTGATATCTGCTTTGGTTTCTTCATCTGTGATTTTGGCTACATGGAAATGTACGTCGGCCCACAGGAACCATGACACGGTAGTTTGCTGTGAGAATGGCGGCAGCTTTAACGCCTCAGATATCGCAGTTTTGAAGGCGACAGGGAGATGCAGAGGATCTGTGAGTCTCGGCTTGACTTTCAGGTTCCATGTCTGGCATTTTGACTCTCACACCAAAACGTGAATTAAGCGCTGTATTTAGTTCGTTAATGGTGTTTGGGTTCGCCAGAAGTCAAAACTATACACTTTCTGAATATGATCGATGTGAATTGTAAATGGCAGGGCCAAACCATTTGAACACTCTAAAATATACCTGGGAAGGTACTCCGTAATTAGTCCGTTGGTGGCGTGGGTGGTTTTCCAAAGAAGGAGCTTTCAGAAGCCTAAACTTTGTCGCTGTATGGTTCTGTTACAGGTTTCTGAAGGTAAGCGTGGCAATAGTGAGTCCGTTAATGGTCGAGGCAAAACCATTATTTACCGGCATCTCTCAGCTCACCAGTTGTGAGGTCACAATGAGACAAAACTGAGTACTACTGATTTATCAACTGTGCACACGATATACGTATCAGTGTGTGGACGGAACACAGATACAGAAGAATTTGTGTTTCATAGCAGTTAATGAAATGATAATAACAAAAGCATAATGGACATACATTGATGAATTATATACCAACGGAAAGGCCAAGAAATTCTATATACAATCATATACATGTGATTCTTGCTGATTAGCTAGATGAGATACAAGATTATGATTAGTGGGTAAAGAAGGTCTTTACACAGGTCTTTACAATCTAGATGAGATACAAGACCGTAATAGTGGGTAAAGAGGGTCTTTATACTACAAAGCCTCAGATCCAAAGAAAAACTATATCAAGAAACTGCCATCCGGTACATCTGGATGAGGTAACGATACCCACCTAAGTTAGGATAGTGTCATAAGTCTATTTGTTTTATCTGAGGGTTTGTGTCCAAAAAGGGTATCCTGTTTATGAAGAAATTGAGATGTCAAGAGGGGATTGTGGCTAAATATATGCATTTGCTACATACATTTTTACATATGTATTGCAATAGATTTATGCTGCCATTGCCTCTGTTCTCACTTTGAATTAAGATCCAAAATCCTATGCTTTATTAAAGGGGAGCCAGCCCATACTTACCCATAAAGAGCGACAGGTCACTTTTGAGGTGTGCCAGTCTAAAAAGGGTCCAGGTAGAAGTTAGATTAGTCCCGGGGAGTACTTGACGCCAGGAACTGAATGGCCCAGATTTAAATCCCTTGGTTCTCCTACTACTGACATTTGCGAGCTCTGGTATTGCTTCCAGAATGTTCTTTCGGACAATCAGCTGATGTGAAAATGCAGGAAAATGGGATCTGCCTAAATCGACAGTTATAGAAGCAAGTCAGCCCATGTGTGCAGCCCTCAGTTGTTGGCCAGTTTCTGTACAAGGTCTTACTGATTTTTCCCAGCCGTTCCATGTACCGCATTCTTTATATGATTTGAAATCATTAGCTACAAGCAAATATATATATATATATATATATATAGTATATATATATTATATATGATATATATATATATCTCTATATATATATATATATATATATTGTTTCAAAATTTTAAGCCAGAGAACCAAGGAAACTAAGGTCTTTTACCAGTTTCATGCATCCTTGTCTATATGCAAGTTGCCTCTTTGAACTGAAAGCATCCATCTCTAGAAAAGCTATCTATTCTCCCATTGGCTGTCGGAATCTACCCCTGCAGGGATTCAGCAGATCTTAGCAGGAGAAAATTTTAAAAGGGACAGAAGCCAGCAGCTCGTCCTCAGAACTACCTTAGAGCTTGGAGCGCTCAGAAGCTCCTTACCACGCCCTGCAGACCACACTTCGCCCTTTCTGCTCCCCCTGCTTCTGGAGAAGTCCCAAGTATTTTTTATTGTCCATAGTGCACAGAAATATCAAGCAGAAGAAGACGTTCCAAGCCCAGGATTTCCAGGTACTGTGAGAGTAAATTCCAGCTCAGCCAGGGAATTAATTGTTTTGCCTTTTGTCTGTATTTCATTTCCATTTTTCCAAGGCGACTTCCCCCCCCCCCCCCTCCGTTGTTTAGTTTCTCATTCCCCCCCATCTTGGTTACTCCCCTTGTGATACTAGTGAACATCCCCTAGTAAATTCAAGCAACGAAATAGTTCTTTCTGAGTAAATTCCCAGTCATTTTCATCCCCCCTGAGTGGCCTGTAAACTTTTGATTGAAAGAAAGTAGTGTGTAACATTCACCCTCGTGTGATCCCCCGCCTTAGGCCAGATCCCATCTCTTTGCAGAAAACCACCGTGCCTGATTGTGGTAGAAATTGGAAACCCTTGGAGTAAGCTTGCATTTTCAATAACCCGTTTGCGCAAAATTTCTGAACGCCATGTCTGGTTGCCCCAGCCACGTGTTTCCGGTGGATCGACCAATCATCCACCTTATTAGTCCCTGGACCTCTGTAAATTAATGTAAATACAGTGGCATTTAAACTAAAGTCCAGCTTTTATGTAAATTCCTCCTTCCTCAGTAATATCGGCCTTCTCCCATAGTTTTTTTTTCTTTGTTTTGATCTCTCGTTCCTCCATTCAAGTCCAATTTTTTTTAGTGTTAAACTACATTTTCTAGGAGTGAACGAGCAGTTCAGAAATATATATATATATATATATATATATATATATATATATATATATATATATATATATATATATATATATATATATATATATATGCCCAGGCCAAGATTTGAACATGGGCATATGGTTCAGTTGGCTTTGACCATTCGCCTGGCATTGTCTAAAACATATGGCTAAGTTTGAATCTTATCAGTTATAATTCTCCTTGCAAGAAATCTTAAGCATTTTTGTTAAATAATCTGGCAGAGCCTTTTATCAGTAAACCTTATTTTTCATTACTTTTTCATGTGCTTCCACAAAAGTTTCGTATCAGATCTTCAGTCCTCCATTGTCCCCACCATGCCCATCGCCCCAACCCCGTTTCCTATGGCGGGGCCGAGTCTAGAAGTCTACTCTGCTTATCAGGCACTTCAGTGCCGTCCAATCACCTCACGAGCCTTTAGTGCTCTAGTGTCCTTGATAGCATAACCAGTTTACTTATTCTCTACCAAACTTCCACTCAAAATTAATTTTTCACCATCTGATTGACTGTTTTCTTACTGGAAAATATGCCACTTTGACATTCATATTTCCGTTAGTCCACCGTACTTCGTTACATGTCTGTAACGGTTTCATCATCGTTTTTAATCATCAGTCCTTTAGGAGAAAATTGACGTTGCCATTCAAAATTACCGCACTTCCACACTGAAGTAAAACTTGTCATAAATACATCTCAACAACTTATCACACACACATCACAAACAATTTGACTACAAGTCAACGGCATCTTCGTCGTCCTAACTACTGTTTCATACGACCATCCAGAATTTGCATAAGTTTCTTTTTTTCAATTAAAGCCGTTGACTGATTCTCAACCAGCTTGTGATGAGTGTGAACTGATTTGCATAAGTGAGTTTGTGAAATGCTGTAGTGTGGTGTCGACGCATACGCAGAATTTTCTAGACTCCGACCTAGTCACATAGAGTACGATTCATCTTCTGCTGACTACATGTCCTTGCTAATCATTTCCGAATTTTCTCTGCAATGACTTTGCTATACTCATACCTCATATTTTCTTCTTCATCAGTAAATCCATTTCTCAGCACTTGGTTTATTACCAGCAACTCCCAAAACATTCTAAATATTCCGCACCTTTCATGTATGGCCTGTTCTTAACCTTGAAATTTATCATTTTGCCAAAATGGTCGTGTTTGCTTCTCATCCTTTCCTTTTGATGGCATATATGTCCTCTAAGATTTTCTTTTGCAACTTCTCATTTCCTCTTCCATCTACCTGAATCCAGCAAAGCAGCCATATGCATACACTTATTTAAGCCTATTGTTACAATTCTTCCTCTATCATGCGTGAATATCACGCGATATGTCAACCATTCAGTGCAATATGTGGATAATCGAATGCGCAAATTACTGTATAATTTATGTAATCACAGAACGAACGGTCTCACATAGTATATATACATACACACACGCATATATATATATATATATATATATATATATATATATATATATATATATATATATATATATATATTATTATTATTATTATTTTATTAATTATATTCAGAGTATGAAAACTTATTCATATGGAAGAAGCCCACGGAGGATATTGACTTAAGATTTAAGCTTCCAAAAATATGGTGTCCATTAAGAAAAAAGTGAGAAGAGGGTGAGAGAAATACAGAAAGAAGAGATCTAACTTATCAAAGAGAAAAAATAAATTAATAGATTAAATAAATTTATAAATATATAAAAACGTATTAAAATGCAAGGGGAGTAGTATTAGGGAAGTAATCCATTGCATCTTCGCTTCAATTTCTGAAGTTCCAATTGCACGACATCCTCTGGGAGACTGTTCCACAGCCCAGCGGTGTGGGGAATAAAGGACCTCTGGAACTGAGAAGTTCGACAGCGAAGCCCATTGACTGCATATTGGTGCTGCTGTTCAGCGAATCTGGTTGCTCTCGGCAGGTAAATGGGATCAGGGATCAATTGTGAATGTGAGAGATCATTCAAATCTGTTCTTTTTCTTCCAGTTCATGAAAAATAACGTTCTTGTCCCTTTCCTTGGTCTATCAACATCATCTGTCGCTTTACGACCTTTCATTCAAGTTTTTCTTCTTTCATCATCTTAAAAAATTCCCGCGAAGAGGAGCTTCATTTTGTTCACTGTTGCCTCTTCACTTCGCCTCTTCCTTCCAAACAATACATTCTGGAGTGCTGCACCTGTTGTCTCGCCCGAAGGATAACGACAGATAAGCTATCATCATGGCGATCCACTTTTCCCTTGTTTATATAAGAAACTCGAGTTGTGAATTGAGTCGCACGTGGAATGACGATAACAAAAACAACAACATAGACGATAAAATCAACCACAACATTATTACTATCGTTATTATTGTTATTATTATCATTGTAAAATACTCTGTTTCAATTTGCTGATGCGGGCGGCATGAAAAACTTTGATGTAAAAGCTGTCCGAATACACCGATTTTCGTGATTATTATTTGAGAGAGAGAGAGAGAGAGAGAGAGAGAGAGAGAGAAACTTTTCTTTACCCACACCCATACAAGTGGCAATCAAATTCCCACCACTCAAAAAAAAAAAAAAAAAAAAAAAAAAAAAAAACTATGAGGTAGCTAGGCATTTTGGACCTCATATCTCACAGAGTCGACGGATGGCCTATGTTTGATTTACCTTTACCTAAATTTTGCTAAAAAAAAACTTACTAAGTTCAGTCCAACAAGAAACAAAATATGAAGAGGTAAACACGACAGTCCCATAATACTACGATGCTCGTCTTGGTCGGTCACCTGGGGTTAGAGTTAGCAAAACAACTGAAGGTCTTATCGAGGTATCTATTTTATACCGAGGAGTGGCTTCGGCTTGCATCACAACTTGTACGAGTAGGTGCCAACTAGTGACATTACGATGGATCTTCCTTTCATCACTGTCCTATTTTTAGATTGTCAACTCTGATGATGGGAAATATAATATTACCTCTTCATTGAGATTTTCTGTAACTGTGCATAATTTTATATTCCCCAGGCCTTCTGCTGGCTTACATAGGTGTCTGTTACTGTGTTACTTACAGCTTTATCTAGAAGTCAATTATCATGTAAAGATAAATGATTTTTTTTGTCTGAGAATTGTTCAGAAAAGAGAAACTAACTAGCTTGCAATGTCAGTGCAGCCCCATAACCCCCACCCCCCTTTCTGTACGTGGTTCCCTTTTAATCATGACAGAGATAGACAAATTCACTAAACAAAAACAGAGCAATACCTCGTAACCGACGTCGCATTACTCTCTAGTAGTCTCTGTTGCTTGCAAGTTCCTTGAGGAACGTCCGTGGGGACAAAGTCTTTCCATTTATTGTGAATTTTATTGAAGGTACCAGACTCTTCAGCATGTATGAAATATAATTTGCGCAATCGGCTAGGCTCGTAAAAATATCCTTTATCTGGATAATTAGGAGGTTTTCTTCTTTTATATATTGCTTTCACGAGGTGTCGTTGCTCAGTGTCAGTTTGCCATAAGACGTAAATAACTCAAAAGCGTTTGACAGTGTTTGCTTTCTTTTTCTGGCTTTCACACATACACTCATATATATATATATATATATATATATATATATATATATATATATATATATTATATATATATATATATATATATATATCATATATATATATATGTATATATATATATATATATATATATATATATATATATATATATATATATATATATAATATATTCATAGTCTGCGTGCCGGACTTTTTAAGAAAATCGGAGAAATAGAATTTTTGACTCTGCTCAAAAATCTACACATCGTGCAAACACTCTGAAGCTGATTTAGAGGGGGCACGCAGGGGTATGAACAGAAAATGTAAAAGAACCTCTTATAGAAAATACTAGCTTACTTCAAGGATTTAATGTAAATGTAAATGTGTCTACAAATGAATTATTAATTTTATAAGGTTTATCAGAAGATATGGTACAGGAGCGCTAATTGGCTCCATGGCATTCATAAGACTAACTACTAATTACAAGAGCAATAACAAATATGCCACCAAATTGCAAGCAAGAACACTTAAAGTGAGGATCCAGAACTTTTGAGTAACACTATGTAGTGGAGCACTGTAAGCAGGCTTTTGCTCTCGCTGGCATCCTGGGCTTCAATCCAAGATTGGCAATGGCAGAGTACGTTGAGTGGCACTGTTGAACTACTGGAGAACGTACACAATGGGGCAGGATACACGGATCTGCCAAGCAGTCAGAGCTGATACACAAGTCCAATGACAAGTTAAGATAAGTAAAAAGGCAACAGTATATGAATTAATCATACTTTATAATACGTTACTGAAACGAGTATAATGGCTTATAGTGTAATTGAATATAATTTGTCTCAAAACACTTTCACAATTATTTTATGCTAACACAGGTCTCTGATGGAGACGGGAATGTTAAGGAATGGGAATAAGAGTACCAGTTGAAACAGGTATTGAGTGCCAGGAATGAGAGGTGAAGGGCTGACAGAAACAAATTTCCTGATTTCAGTTTACCTTAGTCTGTGGACAGGAAGGGCGTAGTCAGGGATAGGGCATTGGCTGAAGGACAGTATTCACTTGCAGGTTCTCCAAAGGACAGATGGATACATCTTTTCAAGCAGCGTCGTATAGGAACTTCTAAGATGAGCTCACGGTGGAGCGTTCAAGGCAGACATCAGGACAGAGTCTGGGCTGCAGGTAGAGGCAAGCCGGGTCAGCGTCAAGATGAAAGTTAGAGATAACAGCTGGCCGAGTCGTAGGGGTATGACGCCGCTTCCGGACAGTATGGTACCGTGTCAGGTTATGGCGTACTGTAGGACACACTACTGTCGGAACTGGCTGGGGCAAAGTGCAGTTCGGTAGGCCAGGTCAGGCCATATCTATACTATACCAATTGAAAGAAGTGCCGGTCACATCTGGTTCAGGCCAGCGTTATTCTCCTCGGGAGCTTTCATCTCCACCACCAATCCTGGTTAATTACCTGAAAGTGGTCATTGGATGCTGGCAAAGAGGTAAGGAAAATGGGGTACAATGGAAGCTATTGTGGGCCAGAGGTTTAGTTTAGGATAAACCGTTGGTTTATGCAGGTGGTGTGTGGGCGGCAGTAGCAGAGCCAGAAGGGCTTTCGATAACAATAGAGAGGGAAAGAGGTCAGGTAGATGCAAGAAGAGACAGGTCATTGAGATGTGTGACCTTTCATGTGTGGGGGGCTAATGGCTTCTTGTAAAACTAGACTGGGGACCGGAGTACAAAGGAGAATAATGGAAAAAGGGCTTCTATACCTATAAGTGCAAGTGACCCTTCTAGGGATGTGGCATATGGCCGACATTGACGTCTGACAAGGGGATGAAAAGCTACCATGCATGTGTGTAGTGTTATTAAAATCATATTTGTAACGGAGAGAGTCTTGACTTGAAATTCAATCTAGTGGTCCGAACGGTCAAAACAAGATGGGGGTCGCATTTACTGGAATTGACATTATC
This sequence comes from Macrobrachium nipponense, assembly GCF_015104395.2. Taxonomy (NCBI): domain Eukaryota; kingdom Metazoa; phylum Arthropoda; class Malacostraca; order Decapoda; family Palaemonidae; genus Macrobrachium; species Macrobrachium nipponense. The sequence goes on from NC_087206.1 coordinate 58,623,364, forward strand.
CATTCCTGTATTTTATTCCTTTAAAATATTCCTTTGAATTTTGCAATTTGTTAAAGAAAATTAAAATAAAAAGCGTGTCCAAAATGGACACTCGTAGAAATATATATATATATATATATATATATATATATATATATATATATATATATATATATATATATATATACATACACACACACACACACACACACACACACACACACACACATATATATATATATATATATATATATATATATATATATATATATATATATATATATATATGAGTGGCGGCCTTGGTCACCAGGTAACCTCATCCTGAGAACTCGTGGGTATTATTCCCACCCGTGCACTGAGCTGTTTAATCTATAGACCTTTGTCGTACCAAGTACGAGATAGTTCAGCTGACCATGAACCATAATATATATATATATATATATATATATATATATATAATATATATATATATATATATATATATATAGTATAAGAGATCCTCACCATGAAAATGAAAGCAGGAGGTACCAAGACTTTCAACTTTTATTCCAAAGTCATCTTCAGGGTACCCTGAAGATGACTTTGGAATAAAAGTTGAAAGTCTTGGTACCTCCTGCTTTCATTTTCACGGTGAGGATCTCTTATACTATATATATATATATGTATATATATATATATAATATATATATATATATATATATATATATATATATATATATATATATGAATAACTTGATCACGAAGTATATAAAACGTGATGCTATGTATAAATAAAGGTTTTTGCCACGAAGGAAAAAAAATGAAAGCGAGATAGCCAAGCACATTCGGTTTAGTGGCGACCCTTTACTTAGGCACAACTGAGCTACAGAGGAAAAAACATAGTCAAAGTAGGCTTAATATCCAAACTGACACTACAAGATTAGCAATAAGGTCGATTTCACTCTACAGAAACGAGGAAACGCCTGAGGGCAGTAAAAGCGAATTTTTAGGCAGCCACACCTTGCAGGATACACACGCGGTCAAACAGATGATTCATCCAGAAAACAATACATTTTGGAAAACAAGGAGGCATATACAAACTTATTACCGTGAAATTTACAAAAATGTTCCAAAAAAAAAAAAGATAATGAAAAGACGAAAAATAAAAAAAGAATATAGATCTATCGAGCAAGAGAGAGAGGGAGAGAGAATATCGAGCAAGGGAGAGAGAGAGAGAGAGAGAGAGGGAGGAAAGGGGAGAAAGAGAGAGAGAGAGAGAGATGAGGAGAGAGAGAGAGAGAGAGAGAGAGAGAGAGAGAGAAAATAATAACTATATACATGTGGGACTAATTTATTAGTAGTTCATTTATTTTAAGGTCCTTCATAAACATTTTACAAATATACGGGTCCAAATGGTACATTCCCGGACTAAGATTTAGGTTGTTTTTATTAGTGATTTGTATAATTGCTGATTCCTGTAAATTTCTTAAAACATAATCATTAGATCTAGCAATTACCGAGGTATCACCCCAATTAATACAATGAGATTTTTCACTCAGATGGATAAATTTTTAATATTAAGATGGTGGCCAGAATAAAAATGTACATATGTTAAATTATTTGTGGGTTTTCTATAAATACTGAATTTACATTGGAAAGATTCTAGATGTATTAATACATAGAGAATCTTTCCAATGTAAATTCAGTATTTATAGAAAACCCACAAATAATTTAACATATGTATATTTTTATTCTGGCCACCATCTTAATATTAAAATTTAAATTTTTTCTTCTATGTTCCTACGTGCTTTGCGTATCACGAGTCCACAATATCTTGACCAAGAAATAGAATACATAAAAAAGATAGGAAACGATCTCTGCTACCCACCTCATTTAATTGATTTATGTTATCAAAAAGCTCACAAAAAGTTTTATAGTGTTGCTATTAATGAAAAAGAAATGCCTAAAAATGTACTTAGCTTGTCTACTTTCGTGATTTGAAACCATAAAATCAATATTTAAATCATCTAATGTTAATGTAGTGTTCTCTTATAACAATACTGTTAAAGATATGCTAATTAAGAATAGTCCCGTAACAAATAAAACATCATTTACAAAATTCCTTGTAAGGATTGCCCATCGTTTTACGTTGGTCAGTCAAGTAAAAATTTATGTGTACGTATTAAGCAGCATATGTATTCAGTTAGAACAGCCCAGACTTCAAATGCACTGTTTATCCATCTGAGTGAAAAATCTCATTGTATTAATTGGGGTGATACCTCGGTAATTGCTAGATCTAAAGATTATGTTTTAAGAAATTTACTGGAATCAGCACTTATACAAATCACTAATAAAACAACCTAAATCTTAGTCCAGAAATATACCATTTGGACCGGTATATTTATAGAATGTTTATGAAGGACCTTAAAATAAATGAACTACTCATAAATTAGTCCCACATGTATATAGTTATTATTTCTCTCTCTCTCTCTCTCTCTCTCTCTCTCTCTCTCTCTCTCTCTCTCTTGCTCGATATTCTCTCTCCCTCTCTCTCTTGCTCGATATATTTATATTTTTTTTTTTCGTCTTTTCATTAATAATTTTTTTGGGAACATTTTTGTAAATTTCACGGTAATAAGTTGTATATGCCTCCTTGTTTTTCCAAAATGTATTGTTTTCTGGATGAATCATCTGTTGACCGCGTGTGTATCCTGCAAGGTGTGGCTGCCTAAAAATTCGCTTATACTGCCCTCAGGCGTTTCCTCGTTTCTGTAGAGTGAAATCGACCTTATTGCTAATCTTGTAGTGTCAGTTTGGATATTAAGCCTACTTTGACTATGTTTTTCCTCTGTAAGATCAGTTGTGCCTGAGTAAAGGGTCGCAC
>NC_087206.1:58628705-58643459 GCF_015104395.2 Macrobrachium nipponense
TATAGTATACGTTATATACATACATACACAAACAATATATATAAATATATATATATATATATATATATATATATATATATATATATATATATATATATATATATATATATGTATATATATATTATGTATGTATATATATATATATATATATATATATATATATATATATATATATATATATATATATATATATAAAGGTTTTTTTGCCACGAAGGAAAAGTGAAAAAGCTAGATAGCCTAGATGTATTAATATATAGAGAATCTTTCCAATGTAAATTCAGTATTTATAGAAAACCCACAAATAATTTAACATATGTATATTTTTATTCTGGCCACCATCTTAATATTAAAATTTAAATTTTTTCTTCTATGTTCCTACGTGCTTTGCGTATGACGAGTCCACAATATCTTGACCAAGAAATAGAATACATAAAAAAGATAGGAAACGATCTATGCTACCCACCTCATTTAATGTTATCAAAAAGCTCACAAAAAGTTTTATAGTGTTGCTATTAATGAAAAAGATATGCCTAAAAATGTACTTAGCTTACCTTACTTTCGTGGATTTGAAACCATAAAATCAATATTTAAATCGTTTAATGTTAATGTAGTGTTCTCTTATAACATACCATTAAAGATATGCTAATTAAGAATAGTCCCGTAACAAATAACATCATTTACAAAATTCCTTGTAAGGATTGCCCATCGTTTTACGTTGGTCAGTCAAGTAAAAATTTATGTGTACGTATTAAGCAGCATATGTATTCAGTTAGAACAGCCCAGACTTCAAATGCACTGTTTATCCATCTGAGTGAAAATCTCATTGTATTAATTGGGGTGATACCTCGGTAATTGCTAGATCTAATGATTATGTTTCAAGAAATTTACTGGAATCGGCAATTATACAAATCACTAATAAAAACAACCTAAATCTTAGTCTGGGAATGTACCATTTGGACCCATATATTTGTAAGATGTTTATGAAGGACCTTAAAATAAATGAACTACTAATAAATTAGTCCCACATGTATGTAGTTATTATTTTTTTTTCTCTCTCTCTCTCTCTCTCTCTCTGGTTCGATATTCTCTCTCCCTCTTTCTCTTGCTCGATATATATATATTTATATTTTCTTTCGTCTTTTCATTAATAATAATTTTTGGGGAAAATTTGTGTAAATTTCATGGTATTAAATTGTATATGCTTCCGTGTTTTTTCAAAATGTACTGTTTTCTGGGAGAATCACTTGTTTACTGCGTGTATCCTTCAAGGTGTGGCTACCCTCAGGTGTTTCCTCCTTTCTGTAGAGTGAAATCGCCCTTAATGCTAATCTTGTAGTGTCAGTTTGGATATTAAGCCTTCTTTTGACTATGTTGTTCTCTGTAAAATCAGTTTGCCTCAGTAAAGGGTCCGAACAGGACCGAAAGTACTTGGCTATCTCGCTTTTTCAATTTTTCCTTTGTGGCAAAAAACCTTTATTTATACATAGCATCACGTTTTATATACTTCGTGATCAAGTTATTCATATATATATATATATATATATATATATATATATGTGTGTGTGTGTGTATGTGTGTGAGCGTGTGTGTAGCCTGATCAAAAAGTACAATTCAGAGCCATAATTTGTGTTTCTGTTACAATTCCATTTTGCTATACCATTTCTTTATTGTTGCTATGTAATTCTTCTACTTACTGGATTTTGTTCCATGTTTATCTTGTGCTTTCATAAGATTGTAAAAATAAAGCCCACACGAAGAAAGTTGACAGTATCGTTTAAAAAAGGCGAAAAAATATTAGTAGATGTCTTATATATATATTTTTTATATATCTTATGTCTATTTACAAGGTACATTGTAATCGTTATAATTACTCGAGCTCCCTATCCCAGATTTGATTTCAGGTCTTATTTAAAACCATTGATTTACAGCCAAGTGTAACATTTGCTTCTGACCGAATAATGACGAACCAAAAGTCGTGACCTGTATATAATCTAGATTATAATCGGAAAGCATTTTAGATCCAAATTCAATTTTTTTTATAAAAATACACATGTAGTACTGTTTTCTCGGCGCTGACACAGTTTATAAGCCACCTTGATAAACAGTTACACGAGACCGTGTTCATGAATTTCCTACGAAGAAATAAAGGAAAAAAAATTACGAGGTGTACTGATTTGCATATTACTTCTTTACAGAGAATGATAGTGCACAGATAATCTACTACCTGTCATTAGCTTTATTAAATGAGATGTATTTAATTGTCAATCTTGACGGCCATCTTTGATACCATAAAACTGAAATTAATACTTTGGGCAAAAAATATTCTTTGTTGTAAACTAACGAGCGCAGCAAAGACAAACTCTCCTTAACGACTCCATGGGGAATGCTTGTTTAGAAGCGCGCAATGTCCATCATCCTTGACCAGTCAGTCGATCAGTCAGTCAGTACTCAGTGACGGTTCAGTTCTAGTGTTTACCCTGTACATCCTTTGCATTTTAATTAACTTTTTAAAGCGTTTAGCTTTAGTAAAACTGATTTTATTTTTGAAGTCTGGGTTTCACGTTTCAGTATGGCATTGAAAAGTGGTTTTAGAATAACGTTAAAAGGGTAAGTTTGAGTGTTTTTTTTTTTCTTTTCTGCACAAGTGTGTTGGTTGTTCTTGTTTTGGTTACGGTTTGTTAATTAAGAGTGCCATTGTTCGAACCTTTTTAAATTCTGAGGTCTGGTATAATTCCCCCATGTTTTGCATGTTACATCCTTTAAGATATACCAGCAGCGGGGTACGCGATTTTGTGGGTACGAAGGGTTTGAGTAAACTATGTGGCGCCCCCGCCAGGGCAATGTTGCCAACCGTGGGGGTAATTACCTTATGCGTAGGGTAATTCAGCCCCAAACCTGAGTCTGTAGGGTAACGGGTTAATGCCACGAAATCTAAGCAAAATGTAGGCTAATTTCGAGATGTTTGTCTTGTATTATATTTTAATTTACATTTAAATTTTGTGTGGAAATGATATATAGCAAAAAATAATTTTATTACTTTTTTTTTTTAATTGTAGTGTCTTTAAATTGGAGTGTCAAAGCAAACGCTGCAACCAACGCTAGTAATGACTGTGATATTGATATGGAATGGCGAAAGTTGCCCCTACTTCGATGAGATGGAAAAGAAAGACCTGAAAACGAAACCTACGATGAATTTTGGGTTTTCCTAGCCAATGTTAAGAATCTGATTGTGCGCCTGTATTTAAAAATTAATTTGTTTTAGCCAAATTAGCGTTCACTCTCCCCAACTCAAATGCTGAGCTGGAAAGTTATTTTTGTTTTTGTTTTTAACTGATACAAAACAAACGAAAATGGGGCCAGAATGATTGAATACCATGTTGGTTACTAAATCAGCAATGAAGGGTAAAGGGGGAAGGTTGTAGAAATAGAAAGATAACTGACCATATTGACAGTCATCAAGTTTCATTGTATGGATTTAAGTGTAAATAAATCCCAATTGACATCAAATTTATTAATAAATCTTAAGGCCAGGCGTAGGGTAATGACAGTGCGAGCAGGGTAATTTCAGTGCCTAGGTAGGGTAAGGAGCTCTTAGATGGTTGGCAACACTATGTGCTTGGTTAGACACTGATCCATTCATCATATTCTGGTTGTTCTCTTATTCCCAGTGACTGCTTCGAAGAGCATTAAAGGAAACCCAAAGTGATGAGGTATAGCCAAGAATAAAAGTGTAACGAAATGGTCGAGAGGCTCATTTGCGGAAGGGCTAACGCGCCCAAATGGTCCCGCCTCAGAATGCTGGCCATGAATCTGTGGAACGATGTAATAACAAATTTGTACACTATCTTGGCTATCCATTATATCAAGCCACTGGCTAATTAATCTCATAGCTTGAATACTTTTTTCATACTTTGTGATCTGTTTTAAAACTCTTTTTGAGCAAATCGTTCATTAAATTGTGAAGTTTTTAAAACTTGTTTGAGCAACATAACAATGTATTGCGACTCTCGGTATACACAGTAAGATAAATGGTATTATGGTTTAGGGTAAGTGAATTTTTTCTAGGCAGCGAAGGTGATGATGGTTCAAAGTGGAAAGCAAGCATTTACAGAAATACATGCTGCAAGCATTGTCTGTGATCACGAAGTTCAAAACGTTGCCGTGTAAAGTCGAATGTTCCATAATTCATGAAACAGCGGTTACAGTCGCCCTACCACCCTTCCCCACCCATCACAGCAGAAAGTGTTTCGCATTACGGGAATCTGAAAATAATTCACTGGCGTAGAATAAAAGGGGGGAAACCGTGTTAGTGTCTTTAATCCTTAACACTAGGGCTTCTCACAAACACTTAAGAGGGATCTTGTGCTCTACATGACCAGCTGAACCTTTCCGTCTGTTTGTCTCGAAACATGATCTTGCCATTACTAAAATAGTCCTCTAGCCCGGACGTTGGAGTCTTCAAAGTAATTTCTTAAGGATCTCCGAAATTTTAATGTATTTAAATCTTTAATTTGGCAGATCGAAGATTTTCATCTGGGCTTGTCAGTTAACCAAAACTAAATTCACGGTAATACTATAAATGATTATTTTTTTCAGACAGATAATCTTTTGTATTATACTTCGTTTTTACTTCGTTTTTACGTTGAGGAAGTTAACTTTATTTGCATATATGCACATTTTTAACAAAGTAGGGCATAAACCCAAAGCGTGAATAGCTCTAGCAAGAATTTTTGGATATTTGATTAATTCGAAGTCTGGTATCACTTGATTTAAAGGGAAAATGCAGGTTGTTTTAAAGGAACTAATCCTAGCATGAATAACTTCAGCAAAGTGCTAGTTTACACCTATATATAGGAATTCAGTATGAGAGCAAGGCCCAGTTAAGTCCTCCTCATGTATACTGTGATGTTATGGTGTACTACACGCTTGATCTAAAATTTTTGCTTTTCAAAATTTGAGAAATATACCAAAATGTTCCTATTGATGTATCTGGTAAATCTGTTTCAATATCAGTTGCTAAACAATACTGTAGCAACAAGATGGATCAGGGGTGTTGCACTTGTGACAGGCATACCTCAGAATTTTGTTGCATCGGTTCCCTATCAAAGCTAGAATATTTTTTAAAGATGTGTACTGGTTCTCCGAACTATCAAGACTGGCTATCCCAAATATTTGAAAGACTTCCTCTGTACTGTATACAGCAGAACATAAGAATGCAGTCAAGACCTATCAATATTGGTGAAACATGGCTTTTATATTGGTGCAATAGACGAAATATTGTCTGGCTATAACTTAAAACTATATTACAAACACTGGATTTCCCGAAACCAAAGTCCATGAACATTTTAGTACTGTCAGGTATTGGACAAAAACTTACGGTCCAGTTACAAATAAGTGTATTGTACTTGTTTTATGTATCCATAAATTTTATACATGTTTCTTCACCTTATTCACCTTCCTGGCAGCCATCATAGTCCTCGCTTTCTGAATTGGTTGGCTCCTGGTTCGTGACATCTCTCACATGACATTTTCTTTGGTATTTTACTTTGTCGTTGATATTTTGCTTTATTGACTTGTAATAAGTAATAAGTTTTTGCAAGCTGTGTCAGATTGTTTTTTGTGGACCCAACAAAAAATCCGTGTGTCTTTTAACAAGCCAGTGAACGTCCATTTTTCAGTTATGTTGAATTTTCTGAGAACAGGATGAATTGTCCATCGTCTTAAGCCAGAAGTGAAAAATTAAAGGCTCACTTCAGGGTTACATGCTCATGTTCTTACTGATAATCCCTCCAGATTTTTAAAGCTACAAAAAATTCTTTAGAGAATTTTCTCATATAGACACCCTGCTATTGAGCATTGCTGACGAACCTGATCAACCAAGATTTCAGTTAGACTGTGAAATCTTTTCATTTGAGCCAGGCACGGAGTATATCGGAAAATTCAGTTGGTGTTGCAAGATACGTTAATCCAATTCTCCAAGTTGAATTATGTACTAAGTTTGACAAACAATGTTTTCTTTGGCTAGATAAGATAAATAGTCCAGTGTGCTATGTAGCAACTTTGTGGAGGATATATTGAAAAGACCCTGATAACAGAAAAAGCAGACATTGGTCATGACACTAAAGGTGCTACAAGCCAAGAGGATGGCTGAGTTGGAACACAGTCGAAAGACCCAGGAGCAGTGGGCAAGGCTGCATGGTTTAATTGCCTTTCTCTGGTTCATACTATGTGGATTATATTTAAATATCACTTAGCCATGTGGTTTAAATGTTCTTTATTTCAAGTCAATTTCATTGCTCGCTCACCTGCTAAATTTCCTACAGCCAGACAATATTCAGACCACTTATAATAGTTTCCATGTAAGCTTGGACCTCGACTATGTTCAGTTTTGCTGATGAAACAGCTTTGGTAGTTTGTCACACCGTAAGGATTCTGCATTTGGAGAAATCTGTATTACATGCCATTCTTAGACTACACACTACGCTTTAGTTCCTTAGTAAACCACAGACTGAACATAGTGTAAATTCCTTTCTAGTAATAATGCATCATCAAAAGCACCATTGTGCCCAATTCACTTTTCGGAAAATAGGTTCTTAATGCAATCCAATAAAATATAATTAAATTTATATTCAAAACTGAGTTTTAGAATTGGCTGATTATATTAAATAGTTCGAATAAACAAAACCGAAAGTTGTGGCCAAAATGTGATAATGCTAAATTGAACACCATTTAATCAATACAATTTTGGATTACAATATTTACACTGTGTAACAAAGTTCAGTTCGTCAAGGCTTTAATCAGTAAAGTATACCTCAAGGCTATCATGAGTACAATATACATACTTGTGTAAAGTTAAACGCGAGTAGCTAATTTATTCGCAGTAGGTTTACTGAGATGCAAATTCTTCACATTGAAAAAATGGTAGAAATTAACTTTAATAATTTAAATTACGAAGTTTATGGTATTGACGGTTGCCTATGTTCAAATGCTTTGAGACAGTACCCAAATACGTACTGCTCAATACTGTGTAAGGCTTTTAGTTTTGCTGGAAATTTTTTTTTCAAATTTCCCAAGTATTTTGTTTGCTTTTAGGCATCCGGAATAAGGGTATGCTTTCATAAATTTCCTTGACCGTATTTTTTACCAGATCTTGTTATACTCTGACTTGGTTGAATTATTCAAAGGAACCTCAAACCAGAACTTATCCCTGTATGATGTCATAGGCACTTTGAAAAAATATGGAGGGTTTGAAAAAAGGGTTTACAAAGAAAAATATTTATCATACCTTGATAAGCTCATGCAGAGGGAAACTTATACTGGATTGGAAATGAGGTTGCAGGGATGCGATGTCCAAAGGCCAGAAAATATTTAAAATTTTCAAAGACTTGAGGTGGTTTCGACTGTGAAATGGGTGATGACTAGTTAGTTTCAAAGGCAGACACGAAGAAGGCTGAAGGCTTATAAGCCTGGAAATGGCAGAGAGGTCGTATATGCAGACCTAGACATGATGGACGGTGTTAAAGTTCAGAGCCATACTGAGAAATTATCTCGCAACCCCGTCAAAGGAAAATAATTTGAAATGTTAATGTTTGATAATGGTCATATACTTTTTAATTTTAGGTGATTGGGTCTGCATGGATTTTTTCTTTTAAGTGCTCAAAATTGCAGTAGCAGTCTTAGATTATTTTAGCCGCATTACAAATATTTGGCCTTGCCTTCTGAACTCCTGTTTAAAAGCCTAAGGGAGGGGGAGAGGATTGCTTTTAATGTAGCAGTCCAACCCCTCTCACCTAATGGTGCAATTGTATAGTTTTTCAAAGTTCCACAATAGATCCCTGTATTCATCTCAGTCTCTGGACCTCTTTATCATGCTGTCCAACCACTCCAGCTCGGTCTTTTTGCTGTCTTGACAGCCTAAATGTCTCAAAATCACCAAGTTTATAAGGTTAGGTTAGACCTTTCTAAATCTTCGTGAGCAGTGTCAGCTATTTGTTGGTTAAGGGATGAGCTGTAATAATACCAGGCTATGTAATGAGCTGTTGCATTAACCATTGGAAAATATCCCAGTGTAAATTATATTAGGGTAACTTCAACAGAAGTTACTCTAAAACTTGAGATATATGTTAGTAGGGTGGAGTTTCTACCTTCAACCCAACTTACGCCAGTGTGACTTGATTAAAGATTAATTCGACTCTGCCTTGTTAGCTGGGGCCTTGTTAGGTGGGTTGCAAGTGTAGATAGGACTAAGACACCAGCAAGGTTGAGTGAAATTTAGGTGCCGGGAAATTTTTATTCTCCTGTGCAAATTAGAGCTCATTTTAAGTAAAGTAACTTTTTTTTTTTTTGCTGCATCATCCAAAGTTATTTCTACATTTTAGTTTACCGAAAGATTTCCCATGGTTTGTAGGGTTGGTTACTTTTAGTAGTAGGTATATAATTTCGAGCCAACTGACTATTCCGTAGTCCATGAATTATTGCCAACAATTGTGGACGATGCTAATCCCTTGACAAGGGACTTTTTGCAAGGGACTTTTTGCAAGGGACTTTTTGCAAGGGAACTTCACTTCAAACTGGGGTATGGATTACATATCAGTCATTGGTTGTCAAGTTGTGGGTTCTTTTAATCATAAGTTTTTCTCTTATATGAAAAAACTGGCTGGCAAAAGCTATGTGATGACGCTAAGACTGGTTATATGAGCAACAACCCGTGGGTGGGCCGAACATGCATTTTCTTAAGGGTTTCGGAAGAGAAAATCCCAATACACAAGGAAGAATCCATATAACACTGTTTAAAGCAAATGCATGTGATGAGTTAGTACTACTGTAATTATATAGGATCTCTGCTAAATAGGCTGTTTGCCTAAAGCTATAATTCCCCTGGAGCACTTTGACCTTAGTGAGTGTAAGGTTCATTCTTAATTTTGGGATGGAAAGAATAGGAAAGATTTGTTTGTTGGTGTGGATAAGAGTGTTAATTTTGGATATTATTTTGCCACCACTATTTCATCCTATGGAAATATGTACAAACATGTCTTTTATGTGGACTTAGTTCATCGATGTGATTAGTGATGATCATTTAGTTTAATTTTAGCTCATACTCGGAATTACTGAGGAATTTAGACTTTTTAAGTATTTAAAGATATGTGTAAATTTAAATGTTATCTTCAATAAGTCCCAAAATTCCTGTGATGGGGTTATGAGTTATAACCACAAATGGTGGCATTGTGATTTTGGTTTTCTTATTTATTGCTTGGGAAGGGCTAAGAACTTAGTAAATGAAGTATAATTTTTTATACAGCAGTTTAATATCTGCATAAATTTCTTCAGTATCAATACATCAGTGTGAAATTATAGGCTTTAATATTCAGTTATTGACTGGCACTTAATAAAAATATTACCATACTTGCTACGGGAAAACTAACCGGGGATACTAAGTTTAACCAATATAAATGTTTAATTTCCTAGTCTTTCAAATTAAACAAAAATTACTTCTCCAGGATAAACCAGTACCTACATAATGTATATGTGAATATATTTGTCTTACATTTAGGTAGTTTCTGGCTATTTGGAGATCCTTCTTGTAAAGACTTTCATAGGAAACATGTTTGACATAGTATACAGTTGAAAATAGATTCCAGCTTTCATAAGAGGTTGTGTGAAGTTGTTAACTCATTATGCAAACAGAAAATAAGCTAACAAAAAGGACTAACTACATGAAACTCCACTTTTACACACACAAACAAAGCTTTCTCTTGTTCGGCCTGTACAAGATCCCAGGATCTTAAAGTACCAATGTTGGCTTTACCCAGAACAGATCCCTTCATGCGGTATGGCCGCACTTGGAAGGAAGGTATGTTCACATGTGACCATGCCACCTTGTGTAGTTGGTGGTTTGCTACAAGCTCTAGTTGTCATGTGCACGAAATTTGTACCCATTCCCTTATTGCCTCTTAATAGGTTGACTTGCCAAATACAGGGAAGTGTTTGTTGGTTGACCATGATTCTGAATGTCATTTGGAGGCTGGGTCTTCCATGGCACATTGTTGTTCCTATGAATGGGCAAGGTAGCAGACAGAGGAGTCTATCCCTCAGGTATAGGGGTTATTAGCTTCTTGGAAAGTTATCTAGATGAGTTTCCAAGGGAATATCCTGCTTATTCATAAGCTAATAATCTCATAGAAGCTTCCATAGCGTTACACTTGGCCTTAGTTTCATCAGTTGAACATACCTTTGTGTGTGTACCTGAAGTGAGATTCAGTCTGGTTGCTGTTGTCTTAACTTGCTAGTGCTGGTTTGGGGCGAGTGAATTTGGATCTCTGGGTCAGAAACTTCCATTCCCTGTTGTTATCATGCTACTGAGTCTGTGGGGGCATGGAGTCTGTGGCCATGGCTACCTTTCAAGCTTCTTATGGATATACCTTTGGTTGACAAAGGCAGTCTGCCATGACAGGTGTCTTAACTCGGAAAAAGGCGGCTCTGCCATGACAGGACTATCTCTGGAAAGGGGGTTGTCTTTGCCATGACAGATGTCTTATCTCAGGATAAGAAGGCAAAGTTCAGTGGGTTGTTCGTGTCAGTGGAAAGGTGTGGCATGAGTAAGTAGTAGTAGTAGTAATAGGAGGAACTACGAGCAGCAGCAGCAGCAGTTAGAGGTGAAGAGGTAAGAAGAGGAAGCAGTGTATGAGATGCTGTTGTTTGAGACTTGAAGGGCAGTTAAAAAGTCTTTTCTGGTTGAGTTAGGTGGTTGCACTGGCCAGTGTCAAATTGTCTAGTTGTACTGTTTGTTGTCTAAGTGGTCGATCTTGGCAGCAGTCACTGTTATAGTGTTCAATTTGTCTTTTCACATATAAGTAACTTGAGTAATTGCACAACTATACTTTCTACTTGTGGGCAGCAACTGAAATTTGAAATTTGGTTGTGATTCAGTTTGTGATGGGTGTGGGTGTGAAGACTAGCCCACCCACTATATTGGAAACTATGGAAGTAACAAAACTGTTCTCCTCATTTTCTGCCGGCATTCGATGCAACCCTGGATGTTTGCGGGCAGGCTTATCATGTACAATAACTCCGTTGCCTCTGAACCTGATGCCATTGCCAGCCTCCAGTGTAAGATTGGTCGCAAATTCGACCTTGTGGGCGGGGCACACAGTATATGTACATCAATGGAGACAAATCAGTTGGTGATCTCTTGCATCCAACTGGGCGACTGGATAATAACCAAACGAATTGGAATAGTCAAACAATAAGTAAACATCGTAGTTTGATTTTCCTAAACGGATATACGTATATATATACACACATATATATATTATATATATATATATATATATATATATATATATATATATATATATATATATACATACATATATATATATATATGTTATTATAGATAGATAGATATAGATATCTATATATATCTATCTATATATATCTATATATCTATTATATCTTTATATCAATATATCTGTTATCTATATAGCTGTATATCTTATATATTGTATATCTATATCTGTATATCTATATCTATTACTAGTATATCCTCATATAAATATTTTCTATATCTATATATATATCTCAATCTAATATATATTATAATCATATATATATCCTATATCGATAATATCTCTATTCTAAATATCTATATATCATCTCACTCTATATCTCGTCTTCTAGTATCTAATAATCTCTAATACGATTAATCTATAATCTTTATATATTATTATCTATATAACTCTATATTCCTACAATATCTCTAATCTATATATTCTCTATATCTATATATATATCTCTTATATTCTACAATATATCTCACTATATATCTCTCTCTATATCTATATCTCTACATATATATACATAACATATATACATTATGTATAGTTATAGATATAGGATGATAGAATTTCCTATATTATCTATCTATATATATATCTATATCTCTATATATATGTATATCTATAATATCTATATATCTGTATATCTATATATAATCTATATATCTGTATATATATATATCTATATATATCTATATCCGATATATTCTCTCTATATCTATATATATCTCTCTACTCTTGATACTCTCTCTCTATATCTATATCTCTACATATATATATTATATCTATATATATCTATCTTATATATTATCTATACTCTATATCTAATCTATATCTATATATCTCTATATTAATATCTATATATCTATGTTATTATTAGATCTATATATCTATAATTATATATCTATATATTTAGATTATACATATATAATAGATATATATAGTATATATATTATATATTTATTCTATTATATTATATATATAATAATATATATATAATAATATATTAGTTTATATATATAGGTATAGATCTAGCGATATCTCTATATCCTTTTATATACATATATATCTATAATTCTCTTATATCATAATCTATATTTATTATATCTAGCTATATTAATATATCTAAGATGATCTTAATATATTATAACTATTATCTCTATCTATATATCTATATCTCTCTATTATTATTATATACACATATTATTATTAATATCTATCTCTATATCTCTTCTATTCTAATATATCTCTATATCCATAGCTATATATATAAAACTATACTTATCTATCTTATAATCTATTTCATATCTAAATTATCTATCTATATCGATCTATCTATCTATCTATCCGTTTAGGAAAATCAAACAACTATGTTTACTTATTGTTTGACTATTCCGATTCGTTTGGTTATTATCTTTAAAATCAGCTCCTCGTATTTTTCAAATTCTGTGGGTTTAGGAATAGTTAACACCGCTGTTTATTTGTTGTTTGACTATTATAATTGTTTGGTTATTATCGTTAAAACCAGTCGTTAAATTCAACAAAGCCTTCTATAAGGAAAATTAGTTTTTATTTCGGTTCAGAGGACCCATGAAATGGAGAAAATAACATCGTCCAAAGGAAAACAAAATATATTATACGAAGGGTATTGTTACAGACTCTACAGAGTGGTTAAGAGTGGCAAAGAGTCATGGCGTTGTGTAAATGGAAAGTGCAAAGGAAGGATACATATTTTTGGAGATGAATGCACATTTGCCAGTGATCACGATCATGTACCAGATCCTGCAAAGTCGGCGGCTAGCTTATCAATGATGCGGCTTCGCGAAAGGGCGGCAGCATTAAATGATGCACCAAGGCGAATCATTCAGGAAACCCAAATTAATTTGCATCCTGAAGTAGTGTGACTAAGAGAAAGCATTTCATAAATCTTTTCTTTCTGTCTTCAGAAATGCTGAGGTCTTTGGGTGTTTCTTCCATTTATCCCAAGCCGTTTGGAGAAAAATTCAGGATTTAGGTTTGACTAATTTATATTGTACCAGGGAAGAAATACGGCAATACTAAAAAATGCTAGTGGCCTTGGCATTCGTTCCTCCCAATGATGATATAAATGTATTTGAATCTTTACATGATGTAATTCCTGACGAGCTAGATGAGTTAGTCTTTTACTTTGAAGACAGTTGGACCTATTAGGAAGACCTTGCAGGAGAGGAAAGAAGAAGAGATGCTTTGTTTCCTCCAAGCGTCTGGAGTGTGTAAGAACGTGTTGTCAGTGAACATCCGCGTACAAATAATTCGTTAGAAGGGTGGCATCGGGCAATGCAGATGTCAATAGGGCATATGCGTCCTACAATTTTAAAATTCTTTGATATTTTAGGAGCTGAACAAAATCATACATCAAATAAAGTTATCATAATAGATACTGGGAAGCATGTAGATGGGAAGCAAAGTAAATATGTAAAAGTTAATAAGGCTGTATCAAAAATTGTTAGCGAATATTCTACAAGACACACACTAGAATATCTTCGTTCAATATCTTTAATAATTAGCTTGCGGAAGTAGAAATTTAGGTTTATAAACTGTTTTTTAGGTATTTTATGGTGTATACATGCAATAAATAAATATTTAGCTTTAATTTTTTTTTTTACATTATTTCTAAATAACTAAAACTGAATTCTGATATATTTAAAAGTATTTTACGTGTAATAAAAATTTAAGCAGTCGTATTTCTGTTTTTTACATGATTTTGAGATATAATTTTTACATTTCAAAAAATAAAGATTAAAACAGTAATTTTGTTCCCTTTTATAAACAGTTTTGAGATAATTTAAAGTATTTACGTGTAATAAATAATCTTTGGCGCTCGAATGACGGCGCCCAAATGTTACTGCGCTCAATTGTCACTGCGCTCAATTGTCTGCGCTCATTTGTTTTGCGCTCAAAGGTCGCCTCACGCTTGTTATAAACGGAAGTCAAATGACCCATTAGAAAGTTAAGTTAAATGCAAAGGTGATTACTTAATACACCCAAGTGCATTTCTCTGTAGTCAACTGTCTTCTTGACGATATCTCTCTCTCTCTCTCTCTCTCTCTCTCTCTCTCTCTCTCTCTCTCTCTCTCTCTCTCTCTCTCTCAGATAAACCTAGTAAGCTATTTTGTCAATGCTAAATAATGAAAAGAATGGAGAGAAAAAAATTTGTATGAATATCATAAAGTTGTAAATGAAGTTATTGTATTTTGAGGGCTCTGTGTAAGCCCTTGGCATTATCTGGTTGGGCATTGTAGGAAGCTGTTTCAGAATCTGAATTTATATCTTTTGAAAGCTGTTGAAACTTTACCTCTGTAGAAGTCTATATTTGCCTAATATAGATTTGTAGTTAAACACACACTATTCTATTTCAGGGTCCTCATTATCCTGTTGAATG
>NC_087206.1:58643959-58668959 GCF_015104395.2 Macrobrachium nipponense
CTAAGAATAAATTATTTCAACCTCGAGCGTTTCAACCTGGGAAGGAAATGAAAGCAATATGATAGAAGGGAGTGTAGAAGGAAATAAAATAAAATCTGCAAGTCAGCAAACTAATAGTCATTCAATAAGCACCTAACGGAGATTATATTTTTAGAATCCACAACAATTTTCAATGTGGATGCTATAAATATTTCATAAAAGTATTAAACAAACTTCCAAATATCAAAACACATTCTAAATATAATGTGATCACCATAATCGTACAACACAAATGAAAGATAAATCAGAAAGTACACCTTTCAACCAAACTTTCAAGTTCTCAGGTTTAATCTCAAACATTTTGAACTTAGATGACCACATTGCATACATAGGCTGCTAGAGCGCAAATGAATTAAACCTGGGTGAAGGTTTAGGAAGCTGAATTATCAACTCTGAAGTCATTATGCAAAACACCTTTTCTATCTAGTTTATATTATTGAAACCAAATATATGGTTCAAAATCAGACTCTGTGTTAAAAGACTTAGATTCCATTGATAATGAAGGATTTGGAATCAGCAGTGGAACATCCTAGTCCTCCCGAAATCATTTTGGATCAGTTGAAACTGGTGAGCTTCATTCCCAGTTAAACCTAACAGAAATTCCCTGTCTCTTGAAAGTTTTTATCAATAAACATTTTTTCTTTTCTTTTCTTTGAAACTGCAGTGCGCGGCTTCGATCGGCGTGGAATGGGACCCAATCAAGAAGTGTTTGAATTCGACAGAGGGTCAGAATCTGCTCCACGATGTTGCTGTTCAGCAAGATAACCTTCAGACAGAGCTATATTTTGTTCCATGGATCATTGTCAATGATGTGAGTCCAGCTTAGAATATTTCCTTTTTGCAGTTATTATAGTTAGACCCATTATAAACTGACCCTGATCCAGTTGGTGTTTCATACGTTATATGCTCTGAAACTGTTATGGTCGTTGCGTATTTTGAATTTGATTGAGGAATCTATCGTCACTTGTATCGCTGCTAATCATATGAGCAGTTTATTCTTAAAGATTATGTAATGAAGAGGAGCTCCTTCGCTAGTGTTAATTTTATGTCCATCTGCTTCTTCAGTTGAACTTGAATTTTTATTTTGTCTATATGCTGTGGCTGATCAGTTCAGCTTTTCCCTCTTAACATTTATCTTATCTGGTCTGCGATAATGTATTTTATACAAACAATAACAGTATTACTGATCATTGCTTTTGCTTGCTATGTCAATAAGACCCCATTCGGCTACCCTTTGATCCATTGTCTATTTCTATAACGCAAGTATAACCTGACAAAGCCTATGATCATGCATTTCATTCTATTGAGGTGCTAAATATAAACACTGTTTGATGAGTAATGATAGCATTAATTCTGCTTGGCCTCGACTGGGATATTAGTTTCCACGAATTTTCTCAGTCCAATAGCGTTTAGTTGAATGCAGATTTGTCAAAAGCTGGCCAAGATTATTTATTATTCCGAAGATCGCCATCAGTGATGGAAGCACAATTGTATTATTCCGAAGATAACCATCAGCGATGGAAACAATTGATTGCATGGAAACTTGACATTTACCTAGGAATGCTTGTGTTATCTTGGCCTAATTTTCATAATGTTCTGCAATTTGAACTGCTTTTCGTGTTAATATATATATCATGTGCTTTGCCCCTAACAGAATTTCCTATAGATTGGCCCGATGGTAGTATGAAACTATTTTCTTTCGACTACCGAGAGTCAGAAGTGTTGATTGTTTGTTTTGAAGTAAATGTGACCTTGATAGGCTATGGTTTAAACATATCTATTTTAATTTCGTATTTGTTTTGGCCAAATTAGTCTGTGGTTCCTTACTCACTCATCATATTCTTCGTCATTGTCATTTTATGTTGCAGACCTTCAGTCTGGAGCAAACGGAAGAATGTAAACGTGACCTGAAACGGGTCGTTTGCGAGACGTATACTGGAACGACACCAGAACCTTGTGAAGACCATGATGCAAGCAGACCAGAGGATGAGTAATGGTGCGAGGGCAGCCTTCGAGATGAGTCATGTGCCTTGGGTTTATCCAGTGTCCTATCACCCCAGAGACATTAGATGCGTCTTAACTATCCTCTATGTTTTTGTATTGCTTTCCACAACTTAAACTTGGTCAAACACAGATGAACATAATTTTGACTTGAAGACAATTTTGAATAAAGCAGGAATTGGTGGAGGTATATAGAATCTTTTTTTTTTTTTTTTTTTTTTTTTTTTTTGCTACCTGAATGACAATGGCTTCAAGCTATGCAGAGACACTGCTGTACAGTGATATCCTGTGAGATATTCTGTTATTGAACTCATTTAATAAACCCTTAAACTACCCTGCAGTTAGAAAGAAATCAAATTATTGGTGAACAAGTTTCATACTTAATCATATCAATAATTCAAATTACATATACATAATAAAAGGCATCAGAACCTAACGATTATGTTTATTTAAGGTACGCTTCTTCAAGGCACAGTACAAAGTGGAAAAAATTCAAATGGGATAAGCTGCAGCATAGTTAACCAAACAACAAAACCACAACCTCCCCAAAAATTGCTCTCGGGTGAAAAGTGATCCTAAGCACAAAATGGCTTTAAAAAAAGTAGTTACATGATTTTGAATTGTTGAAGAATACCCTTCACAATCCAGCTATCCATTTTGTATAGACCCTTGCTAATATCAAAAATACTATCTGACTTTAGTTTTGTTACACTGAATTCTATGAAACTGTATTTGCTTGTCTGAGTAACAGCTTCAGTGAGTCTTTGTGGAACCGATGTCTGGATTTACTGGGTCTACAATGTACCCTGAGTAAAAGTAATGATGTAAAATCATTTGCACATCTAATTAAAGAGAGAGATTGTGCCGCAGTAAAAGAAACTGAATTTTGAAGTGAGACTATTGGGACGGACACTGCATTTCATTATAGTCTCAAAATACAAACAGAAGTTTTTCTGTAGCTTGTCAGTCATACTGTTAAAGCAAAGCCAACTGTCTTTGCCCGGTTGAGCAGAGTTCAGAGGTCCATTGGAGGTCACTTTACATATCCAGCTTCTCGCCACACACTTGAGGCAAGGGCACATGATGAAACAAAGCCAGCTTCATCTAAACCAGCCAACCAACTGCAACAACTGCCATCACAGCAACAAACCTGTCATAGAATCCTACCAGAATATATTGCAAGTGGACATACACCTTAAATATGTAAAACTGCTTTGGGTTCCATCTAAAACTATTACCAGTTGCACGGAAAAAATCTTACAGAATGGGCTTGGAGAGCTTTGTCTTCGTCATTAAGACTTGCATTGACATTTGCAGCTGAGAAGGCTCAAGTCATTTTTAAAACAATAATCATGCTGAATATTTTAAAGAATGTTGGAAATAGTATTATCTTAACGCAAATATGGAGAAACATTTTTCTAAAGATACTCAGCAACTTTGAGAAAGTTTACTAAAACAAAACTATCCCATGTGAAACACAGCATGCAACAGGGCCAAAGACCCACTTTCAGATCATATATGAAGCTATAAAGCAGCTTGAACATAAAAGCAATAAAACCAGTAGCTTAGTAAACAGGATTTTGTACAAATATAGTGATAAAATTCCACAAGTTCCTATTAAAAGAAATTCACTGAGATTTAACAATTGCTTTTCACCTTGCAAGAATAATAGTAAGGATAAAATTATAATTTTTTAGATACCAGAATATGGGAGTTAGAGTTTTCTTGAGCAAGCTACTGAATGTCTAAGAGCATGATGGCACATCAGTTCAAAAGCAGGGACAGTTCCTTATTGTAGGCAAAGGCTTGTTATCCTTTCACATTTGGGCATCAGAGGGCTCTGCAGTCTGATCAAATTGGGGATGGGATGGAGTTAAAAGAATGCAAGACAATGTTAAAATCTCGATTGCTATTTTTGTTTTTTGTTTTTTTCTTTTTTATTTTTATATTTTTTTTATTGCAGAGGGTTAAATTTTGAAAAATTATGAATGGTGTAAATTTTCAAATGAAACAGATGGAAATTAAAATTTCTGTTTAACTGGGTTCTCCCCATCCCAATACATTTTGTCTATATTTATCCATAAATATATTCATGCTCTTCTTGCACAATATTATGTGAGCTGCAACTGAAATATTAACTTTCAACTTCTTGTGGAAGGTACAGAAAGTATTTGAGAATTTTATTTCTTAATACCATGTGCATTTGTATATATTGCTCTTTCCATTTATGTACTTTTTTGTAATCGGTTGACCTTAAAGTTTGCCCAGTCTCAGGGCGTTGTTGCTGTAGATTTATCCCACTCTGTAAGGGTTATGAGACCACAGAAGTCTAGCGAGTAGTTGTCTTAAACTACCTGTGCATCTTTTTATGGCATTGTTTGCATGTCTGCTAACAGAGTGAGAAATCTGGATGATTCTGGGGATGAGGAAGGAAATGGGCATAGTCTGTGAGAAAGGGGAGGATGCCAGACCTTGTATTCCTCCTGAAGGACATAAAACCACCCAGGACTCTCTCTTTATTCACTGTTATATTGGACACTGACATGATGGACACTCCATTACTCTTTGCAATAAGATAGAAGGAATGCCAACTTCAGTATACTCATTCTTCTTACCTTAGAATCCCTTCTGGGCTAAGAGTGACTGGAAGACTAAAAGGGTTGGAAAGACTGCAGACCCTTTTCTGAGAAAGAAGTCTGGGAACCTGATAGATATTTGGAAAAGTTCTAGTCTTTTCAAAAGCATGTTGATGATGGAGTAGCTGATCTTGAAAGCGCAGCTGGAGGCCCCTTCATGGATCATGGAGGAACTCTGAAGGAGACTGCACCATGAATAAAGGATTCCTGAGCATCAGTCCTCTGTTTTTCTTGTACTGCTACCATGAACTTCCTCTTCTCAAAAAAAAAAAAGGAAGTAAGTACCCAGGACTGATCCTCTCCATTGTGTGAAACTGCACTTGAATAGAGGTTATAAGACAAGATTATGGACTGGTGAGAGAGGAAGGTTAAGGAGCCTTTCCCTTGACATCAACAACCTAAGATGCAGTATATCATCAAAATCGCCCAGATTTGAGGAGCTGGCCAAAACAATCCAGTGTCAATATTCTCATTGATTACAATAGCCTACTACATGGAAAGTAGGCTTATATGAATAATTTTGCTTTTCTTCCACCGCATTGATAAATCATAGCCTAATTATACATTTAATTTTATATCATGAAACAAAAACATTTTGATTTTCTTTATGATAGTTAATGTATTGGTTCTTTCTCATAGATCCTTGTTATGCAGATGTGCTACTTGTATTTTAAAAAAAACTTCTGCATGAAATTTTTGTTTCTGTAATGATTTCATAAGCATATTTATATAAAAAGAAAATGTTTATGAGGGCATGGGTTGCTATGGTTAATTTGGACAAGATTTTGGGTCACTGCCAAAGAAAGTTAAGAACCACTGATCTAGACTCTCAGAGGTACCTCCACTGGTTCAAGGCCCTGTGTCTTAAACTGTCATCTGCACCATACTAGTTTATTCAAGAATCCAAGCTGGTGTTAGTTTACCACTTGCTCAGGTTCTGTTAGCTATGTTATCATGATGGCTGACTGATCCTGGCATCCTCCAAGAAGAAATTGCTTCAGTATCTAGATCAACTTCTCTCCCTGTTACAACCAGCGAATCATGAAAAACTGGGAGGAGTTAAACCTTTACCCAAATAGCAGACAAAGTATTAACATGCACAAAAGTCCGTTCCCTTATCCATCCAGAGTTTCGAATTCGCTGACTATGAAACACCGAAGCAGTTGAAGACCCGACATACGTTTCACCGATAGGAACAAGAATGAGGAGTGGGAAGCAGGTATTTTAATTGAGCATACGATAAAGTCTCCATATTCTAATATCGTTAAGAAAGTGATCGTAAAGATGCGAAAAATATGAGAATAAAAGTGCTTAGGAAGTTGTTTCTTAGCTTGTTTATCTTCTCCCATTTCCTCAACAAGGCAACTGGATCTGTTTTCCTCATTTTAACTCGATGATGGAAAGAGGAAAACCAGTTGGCGTCTGAGAGAGAGAGAGAGAGAGAGAGAGAGAGAGAATTAAAAAGATTTGTTTGACATAAGTTTTCAGGTTTATAAGGAATGCCTGTGCAGTTAATACTGTTACAATTATGAAAAGTCCATTTTCGAAGATACCGAATGAAAATAATATTTCTCTCGATCCCGACAGAAGTTTCACTCGGAAATTATTTTGGAATCGATTCTTTGAAATCCAGATTTAAGAATTTTTTATGATTAACATTAATGAACCATAATGGAAATCCACAAAATTATTTTTATCGTGTAAGTTAGATTTTTACTTAAACAATTTTTCTTATCCATCGGTATTCGTCACGCAAAATCTGTTTTGGGCCAGGCGAGGTTATTTTTGGAACGACTCAAATGAAGACGGAAGTTTCCTTTACCCGAGTTTGTGTCGACCGACTATTGAATCTATGCGGTTCCAGGGTCCTTGGCGCAGAGCACTTGTCTGGTGACGTCATGAAAGCTGATTTTCGGTCATGTAAATTCTGCATTCATATTGACAGTTGGCTGTTAGACGTATCAGTACGATTAGTGGTTCGGCGGTCATCCATTTCAGTTCATCTGTTCCAACGTAGATTTGGAAGAAATTGTCCAGAAGTAATATTTCACTTTGTGTTTCGAGTGAACATTGTAGTCGAGTCGAGTCCCCTTTTAAGGTTTATTATTATTATTATTATTACTATTGTTTTATTTAACATCAACTTCGTGTATTTTCAAGAATTGTTTGAATCTGTTCTTTGGACCTTGACTATATATTTCAAGTGTGCTTTTTGTAGACGAAGTACTGCTTAAATTTCTCGGTAAGATTGCAGGATTTGTCCAGTATTTTTAACATTTATTTTTCACTTTTGAAGTTCGACGCCATGGGTTGGTTTAAGTGACGGCCGGTGAGGCAGTACTCTTCCCGTCTCGCTCTCCATGTGGTCCCTACGGATTGATTTAAAGTATGTTTAGTTTATTGGTGGTGAGCTTTTATAAGCGTGTTCTATTTGCGTTGAAGTTTTGTTTTTACCTGTCCGTAGATCTCTTAATACGTTAAGATAAAAATCTAGGATTAGTATTTTTTTTTATTTTTAGTATGAATGTTTTCTTGATCAGATCTTGCCGAGGGCCTACGCGTTGGAATGTGGTTTATAAAAGTAAGAAAAATACAGTAAAAATAAGTTTTCCCTTCATCACAACCAGTCTTAGCAAGGCTTTTAAGAACGTTTTGTTTTAATTAAATACGATTAAGTCTTTTCCTTAAAAGGACAATAACATAAAAAATTGTTGTAGTTATGTGATTATGAAGATAATTTACTTTAACTTAAACAATTTTGTCAAAACTACTTAAATGGCAGATTTTTTTTTATTTGGTATTTTTAACTTTCTAAAGCTCTTTAAACATTTCAGAGAATGATGCAACGATGAATATTCAAGACTGGTTGAAAAAAGAAAAAAATTGTTTGCTGCTCTCCCGAGATTTCTTCAGAACTAAGTATCCAATTTTTTTCCTTTTCCTCCACCCCATCGGGGGCGGCGCCCCTGATCGGGTGGAGGCGCTCTTAAGGGCTTGCATAGTAGGCGTGTTGGCCTACTGTGAGAGTCCTTGGAGTATTTTTTCCAGTTTTCCGTTACAGATGACAAGTGAGTTTTAACTTTACTATTACTAATAATTTTGTAAATTTTTTATTTGGTAATTTCAGTAGATTAGCGTCGCACTCAATGTTTTGTACATATGCAATGGTTTGTATAAATCTGATGGTTCGTATAAAACTGGTCAGAGTTCCTGTCTTAATAGTTAACTTTCAATAGTAAGCCTTATATAAAGTGTTCCTATGGCTATTGAATTTATTTGCTTTATTCACTTTGGTTTTAGTTACTTGTCTCCCTAAACTGATTTCAAAAGCTTATTTTTTTCCTTTGTATTAAGGTTTGCTTTTAATTTAGTTTTATCTAAAGTTTATCCTGTTACTTTTCATGACTTATAGGTGACCTTGCTCTAAGGGGTTTAGACTCAAGGATTTGGAGTAATTGTGTGATCAGTTCGTGGAATACCTTTTTTTTCCATCTGTTACATAAGTAAGGCTTCCCTAATTTTACTTTTGTGTGATAAAACTGGTTTTGAGAATAATTCTGTAACCGTATAGACTTGACGATTCCAGTGTGTGCACCATCCTGTAATTACCAAAGTTTGTAACCACATAAAGTTGACCCCGATTGTCAGAAAAGGGTAGGCTACAAGAGTTTTCAATGTTTTTATTAAGATTAAAGGATATAAGAGTTTGAGGTGTCTTAATACGTTCTAAGTTGGATTAGTACTGTATATCAAATTGTTAAATATAAAGGAAATTGACTGTGACTATACTTTAATATTTCTTCCTATAGCGTTCAGTGTTCTGATGGCTGAGAGGTTAAAGTCTGGTTTTATACAGTTCTCCCACCTACGGTAACAATATTTGGTTTGGCTTAAGTCTCGGCAGTTGGGCGTTTGTGAGAAACTTACAAGATCCTAGATATGTTGGTAAAAAAAAATGGGATTAGAAACCTGGGTAGTCCCTTGCACAATACATCATTAATGTAAGAAATTATTTGGAATCTCGATTAAAAGGCTGCCCTGCAGTAGGTAGTGAGGTTATAAATGGGAGAATTTGAGTTTGATGACTGGTTCTGCTTTGGTTGGATGTTAAATGAATAATTATAATGCAGTTAGTGTAAATGTACATTTGCGCTGCAAATGTAATTTTCGATCAAGGGTAGAAGTGTAAGGTTGGGGTTTTTTATAAGCAAAAACTAATGCATTTAAAGTTTATTTTAAATTGCCTAATTACAATCCGGAACTGCAGCAATTAACGGGCATGTCTACTCAACCCAGATTGAGGAAAAGACTGTGAAACACTGTTTAGGATATTTAGGAAAAATAAGATGTGCTTCCAAGCGGCTGATAATGACTGGAAACTCCAAGAGAACTAGCAATTTAAGTCCTGTTTTATGGATGGGATGAGCTATTAAAACTAACTCGCGTTGATGATGGCATACACCACGTTGTGTTTGTTTAAAAAGTTCGAAGTAAAGTTGCCTGAATAATGTATTAAAATGCTTAATGCACTACTGTGCATGGAGTTTTATGTCAGTTTAAATGAGACATTACTTTTTATTGAAAACCTAAATATCTTGCGATATCCTCCACGCTATATAGATGATCCAAACAGGTTTCAGGAGTCTAGAGGGTAGTACTTTTATAAAGTTATACTAGATAAAGTGTTTCTGGTCCTGGAAGATGTTGGTGGGTATTATTAGGTTCAGAATGCGGTCTAGGCTGTATATCGCTCCTGCACAGGATTGTCAAAATTGACATGAGTGAGCAATACTTAACTCTGTGCATTTCAGGGCCGTGTCTAATTGATTTTCGTCCATAAAATCTTGCCAAAGCATCGGATATGGATCGTATTTGGAATATACCTTATATGAAGCCACTAAATAATTGGCAAAAAATAGGCAGTGGTGTCCAATGTTGATAATGAAGGTATTTAGCGTAAATCAAAGAGATTTAAAGGGAAACCTGATTAAATCTAGTAGACTCGTAGATGGAGGCTAATAAAACATCATTACTGAAGGCCTTCCCAGTCATTGACACTGGTATGGCGTACTTTACTAGACGCCAGCCCATATACTTTATTAATGAGGACGCAGAAATGGTGTAAGTAGTGTATGAAATTCTTATTTTCTTTCACACACGCAAACGCCTAAGTAGTGTACACTAAGGGGATGGGCATTAAATGAGAATATTAATGTTAAAATACAGTTCCATGGCACAATTCAGGTTTCCTTTAACTTGAATTATGCACAGTCTCTTAACACACACTGTGAAAACCATTGCTACCCTGGAGCTTCAAAGATACGTCATGTATCTTGCAGATGCCCACGAAATTTGCCAAACGGTCATAGGGCCTGTGTGGATAATAATAATAATAATAATAATATGGTAAGAGCATCAAGGAAATAGATACCCTAATCCAGACTGTAAGGATTGTATCTGGGGACATCAGGATGGAGTTTGGAATAGAAAAATGCGCCTAAAGGCCTGTCCACACGATCGGGCCTGATCGGCGGACTTCCCCTCTAACGGGCACACTTGACGGGCAAACCGTCAAATAGCCCGATGGGTCTTGTAGCAAAATCACCATGGTGGTGCCCGATGGCTTGAGCTTCCACCCTGGCAGACGTACGTTAACCACACACATTTCTTTTACTGAGCCATTCTTTGCACCATATTCTCTTCTTTTTTATCACACACAAAGCAATTAACATGCTACACTATCTTCTTCTTTGCGGTAGGCACCATGTTTATCGTACCGCACTGAACACACTACTGGCATCGTCGGGCACGCCCACCTCTCCATCGCCTCACCCGTGTGGACAACATTCACGGATAAGTCCGCCAGAATTTGCCCGTCAACCCTAGAGCACGCCGATCAGGCCCGGTCGTGTGGACAGGCCTTTAGTCAACATACAAAAAGGCAAAGTAACGAGAACTGAAGGGATAAAGTTACCAGATGGGAGCAACATCAAACACATAGATGAGACAGGATACAAATACCTGGGAATAATGGAAGGAGGGGATATAAAACACCAAGAGATGAAGGACACGATCAGGAAAGAATATATGCAGAGACTCAAGGCGATACTCAAGTCAAAACTCAATGCCGGAAATATGATAAAAGCCATAAACACATGGGCAGTGCCAGTAATCAGATACAGCGCAGGAATAGTGGAATGGACGAAGGCAGAACTCCGCAGCATAGATCAGAAAACCAGGAAACATATGACAATACACAAAGCACTACACCCAAGAGCAAATACGGACAGACTATACATAACACGAAAGGAAGGAGGGAGAGGACTACTAAGTATAGAGGACTGCGTTAACATCGAAAATAGAGCACTGGGGCAATATCTGAAAACCAGTGAAGACGAGTGGCTAAAGAGTGCATGGGAAGAAGGACTAATAAAAGTAGACGAAGACCCAGAAATATACAGAGACAGGAGAAAGTCAGACAGAACAGAGGACTGGCACAACAAACCAATGCACGGACAATACATGAGACAGACTAAAGAACTAGCCAGCGATGACAATTGGCAATGGCTACAGAGGGGAGAGCTCAAGAAGGAAACTGAAGGAATGATAACAGCGACACAAGATCAGGCCCTAAGAACCAGATATGTTCAAAGAACGATAGACGGAAATAACATCTCTCCCATATGTAGGAAGTGCAATACGAAAAATGAAACCATAAACCACATAGCAAGCGAATGCTCGGCACTTGCACAGAACCAGTACAAAAAGAGGCATGATTCAGTGGCAAAAGCTCTCCACTGGAGCCTGTGCAAGAAACATCAGCTACCTTGCAGTAATAAGTGGTACGAGCACCAACCTGAAGGAGTGATAGAAAACGATCAGGCAAAGATCCTCTGGACTTATGGTATCAGAACGGATAGGGTGATACGTGCAAACAGACCAGACGTGACGTTGATTGACAAAGTCAAGAAGAAAGTATCACTCATTGATGTCGCAATACCATGGGACACCAGAGTTGAAGAGAAAGAGAGGGAAAAAATGGATAAGTATCAAGATCTGAAAATAGAAATAAGAAGGATATGGGATATGCCAGTGGAAATCGTACCCATAATCATAGGAGCACTAGGCACGATCCCAAGATCCCTGAAAAGGAATCTAGAAAAACTAGAGGCTGAAGTAGCTCCATGACTCATGCAGAAGAGTGTGATCCTAGAAACAGCACACATAATAGGAAAAGTGATGGACTCCTAAGGAGGCAGGATGCAACCCGGAACCCCACACTATAAATACCACCCAGTCGAATTGGAGGACTGTGATAGAGCAAAAAAAAATATATAATAATAATAATAATAATAATAATAATAGTAATAATAATAGTAATAGTAATAGTAATAGGAATAGTAATAGGGATAGTAATAGGAATAATAATAATAATAATAATAGTAATAATAATAGTAATAATAAGTAATAATAATAATAATAATAGTAATAATAATAGTAATAATAATAGCGGAAGACAACCACCAAAAAATTTCTGAAGCCGAACCAAGTAAGAGACTCTGGGAAAATATATGGAGCAATCCGGTATCACACAACAAACATGCAATATGGCTCCAGGAAGTCAAGGAAGAAGAAACAGGGAGAATAAAACAAAGATTCACAGAGATCACGACAGACACAGTCAGAAAATGCCAAACTGGAAAGCCCCAGGTCCCGATGAAGTCCATGGATACTGGCTCAAAAACTTCAAGGCCCTACACCCACGAATAGCAGAACTACTCCAGCATTGTATCTCAAATCACCATGCACCCAAATGGATGACCATC
Organism: Macrobrachium nipponense; assembly: GCF_015104395.2. Lineage (NCBI taxonomy): Eukaryota > Metazoa > Arthropoda > Malacostraca > Decapoda > Palaemonidae > Macrobrachium > Macrobrachium nipponense. The sequence continues at coordinate 58,656,462 of NC_087206.1, forward strand.
CTTAGTACAAAAAGACAAGAGTAAGGGAAATATAGCCAGTAACTACAGGCCTATCACCTGCCTACCAATAATGTGGAAGTTACTAACAGGTATCATCAGTGAAAGGCTATACAATTACCTAGAGGAGACAAACACCATCCCCCACCAACAGAAAGGCTGCAGAAGGAAGTGTAGGGGCACAAAAGACCAGCTCCTGATAGACAAAATGGTAATGAAGAACAGTAGGAGAAGGAAAACCAACCTAAGCATGGCATGGATAGACTATAAGAAAGCCTTCGACATGATACCACACACATGGCTAATAGAATGCCTGAAAATATATGGGGCAGAGGAAAATACCATCAGCTTCCTCAAAAATACAATGCGCAACTGGAATACAATACTTACAAGCTCTGGAATAAGACTAGCAGTGGTTAATATCAGGAGAGGGATCTTCCAGGGCGACTCACTGTCCCCGCTACTCTTCGTAGTAGCCATGATTCCCATGACAAAAGTACTATAGAAGATGAATGCCGGGTACCAACTCAAGAAAAAAGGCAACAGAATCAACCATCAACATCAGTTCATGGACGACATCAAGCTGTATGGTAAGAGCATCAAGGAAATAGATACCCCAATCCAGACTGTAAGGATTGTATCTGGGGACATCAGGATGGAGTTTGGAATAGAAAAATGCGCCTTAGTCAACATACAAAAAGGCAAAGTAACGAGAACTGAAGGGATAAAGCTACCAGATGGGAGCAACATCAAACACATAGATGAGACGGGATACAAATACCTGGGAGTAATGGAAGGAGGGGATATAAAACACCAAGAGATGAAGGACACGATCAGGAAAGAATATATGCAGAGACCCAAGGCGATACTCAAGTCAAAACTCAAAATGCCGGAAATATGATAAAAAAGCCATAACACATGGCAGTGCCAGTAATCAGATACAGCGCAGGAATAGTGGAATGGACGAAGGCAGAACTCCGCAGCATAGATCAGAAAACCAGGAAACATATGACAATACACAAAGCACTACACCCAAGAGCAAATACGGACAGACTATACATGACATGAAAGGAAGGAGGGAGAGGACTACTAAGTATAGAGGACTGCGTCAACATCGAGAACACAGCACTAGGGCAATATCTGAAAACCAGTGAAGACGAGTGGCTAAAGAGTGCATGGGAAGAAGGACTAATAAAAGTAGACGAAGACCCAGAAATATATAGAGACAGGAGAAAGACAGACAGAACAGAGGACTGGCACAACAAACCAATGCACGGACAATACATGAGACAGACTAAAGAACTAGCCAGCAATGACAATTGGCAATGGCTACAGAAGGGAGAGCTAAAGAAGGAAACTGATGGAATGATAACAGCGGCACAAGATCAGGCCCTAAGAACCAGATATGTTAACGATAGACGGAAATAACATCTCTCCCATATGTAGGAAGTGCAATACGAAAAATGAAACCATAAACCACATAGCAAGCGAATGCCCGGCACTTGCACAGAACCAGTACAAAAAGAGGCATGATTCAGTGGCAAAAGCCCTCCACTGGAGCCTGTGCAAGAAACATCAGCTACCTTGCAGTAATAAGTGGTACGAGCACCAACCTGAAGGAGTGATAGAAAACGATCAGGCAAAGATCCTCTGGGACTATGGTATCAGAACGGATAGGGTGATACGTGCAAATAGACTAGACGTGACTTTGATTGACAAAGTCAAGGAGAAAGTATCACTCATTGATGTCGCAATACCATGGGACGCCAGAGTTGAAGAGAAAGAGAGGGAAATAATGGATAAGTATCAAGATCTGAAAATAGAAATAAGAAGGATATGGGATATGCCAGTGGAAATCGTACCCATAATCATAGGAGCACTAGACATGATCCCAAGATCCCTGAAAAGGAATCTAGAAAAACTAGAGGTTGAAGTAGCTCCAGGACCCATGCAGAAGAATGTGATCCTAGAAACGGCGCACATATTAAGAAAAGTGATGGACTCCTAAGGAGGCAGGATGCAACACGAAACCCCACACTATAAATACCACCCAGTCGAATTGGAGGACTGTGATAGAGCAAAAAAAAAATTATAATAATAATAATAATAAGAGCAGAGTGCCATTGCACCAGACGTGACATTGACAAAATCAAGAAGAAAGTATCGCTCATTGATGTCTCAATACCGTGGAGCACCAGAGTAGAAGAGAAAGAAAGAGAAAAGATTGATAAGTATCAAGACCTGAAAATAGAAAAAAGAACGATGGGGGATATGCCACTGGAAATTGTGCCCGTAAGCATAGGAACACGAGGCAAGATCTCAAGATCCACGAAAAGGAACCTCGAAAAACTAGAGGCCGAAGTAGCTCCAGAGCTCGTGCAGAAGCGTGTCCTCCTAGAAACTGCGCACAAAGTGAGAAAATGATGGACTCCTAAGGAGGTAACCCGGAACCCATACTATGAAAACCACCTAGTTGAATAGGATGACTGTGATAAAAAAAAAAAAAATAAAGGCAGAAATAAGATATTGATCTATTCTTAGTGACCTCAGGACCAGGTGTGTGGGAATTATAAGTGTGTGTTATGGTTTTTCGTTTGTTCATGGGAATTTTCCTTCCACATTCTAATCTATGTGTACTCATGAGAAATTCAGTGTTTATCACCGATGACATTATCGACTAACACCAGAGTTATTATGTAAACAAATGTACATGCACATGTATGTATATAATCATGTAGACATACATATGAATATACGGAGTATGCTCTACATGACTACAGTACTTGCAATACTTTATATACATACATATATATATGTGTGTGTGTGTGTGCATAGATAGATAGACAAATAGAGAGATAGATAATAAACTATAAGTTCCCTAGCTTCACTGCTAAACCCAGGTTTAGCCAACAGGATTCGGCAGCCTTTCACAAAGCACTCTCGCAGACACAAGCTTATACATTCATCGCTTGTGTCGCCACTAAAGTCTTCAAACAACATGGATGACAGATTACCTATAGTTACTATTCATCCTACAGGATGCATTAAAATGGATTAGAGCCTACTAATAAAATTATTAGTTTAATCACATTTCATGTGTTAGGCTCCATATACTGGTACCCTCTGAATGGCTTGTTATAGACCAGTGCAGGTCGTGAACCTAACCCTTGGCAACTACTAACCATTTCAGGCCCGATGTGGGACCGTTTCTCGGGAATATCTTCAATGCTATTAATCGGGCAGTTATGACATTCAAACACAATGTTTACAACAACCCGCCTTCCTTTATAATGTCAAAGGATTTAGTCGCGTTTATATACTTTAGGAGTTTACTCTTACGATTTTAAGTTGTAGTCTCTGAGAACCCAAACCACCTGAGTAAAGGTTCAGATAAGACGACTTGCCAACACACACCCGCCCGCCCCCCCCGCCCCATCCCTTCATCAGTTTCCTCCTTCCCCCACCAACAAGCTCCCCCAATCCCCCTCGTACACCCATCCTTCTATCACCTCTCCCCCATTCCCCCCCCCCCTTCTCTTCCCCTTCCAATCCTCCCACCTGCTCCTCTCTCTCTCTCTCTCTCTCTCCTCTCTCTCTCTCTCTCTCTCATCTGAATTACGCAACACTGCAAAATATAAATACACATTATCATTAAATGTGTATATCCCAACAATGAGTTGAGTGGTTTTTGCTAAGGAGTTCCACAGTGATGTTCAACCTCATTCTACTGTGTTGCCTAATAATTGTCGTGGGAAATTATATTTATGATCGTAGATTGTAAGCATGTGTAAGGTCGTTCTTCTGCAGCTGTTGTTCGATTGTTCGTTTAATGTGGTGAGATAGATTGGGCATGTGGTCATAATTTTTTCTATAATTAGATGGTGTTAGTAAAATTGTAAAATTATTAATATCAGTATAAAGTTAATAAACAATTATATACTCAGGAATTCATAGATTTCATACTGTTAAAAATAATCGTCATCGCTGTCAAGGAATAACTCATCCTCATCATCGCAGTCAAAAGGGACAATGACGGGTTCCACACTGTCATGGATGTTGTCAGAGGACCAATAATCCTCCTCAAACTTCATTGCTCGCCGAACGGCACCTTCCCAAATCTCCCTGGTTGCACATAGCCTTGCTTCTTCTAACCTGGTCCGTAAGCTGCCACGAGTGACGCGTTGTAATGATAAGCACACATATCTCTTTATATACGCCCACACTTGTTCTAGTTGTTAAGTTCAGGGTGGGCTGGTGGAAGTTAGACCACTTCATGACCCCATTCTCTGATGAGGATACCAACTGTATACTGTGGCTTTGGTCATTTTTCCGGGCATATTCGTAGCAATTCAGGATAAAGCGCCTCAGTGGCGTATTTGGTATGGTCTTGGCCTGCCACTTCAGTGGCCGTGAGCTCGATTCTCGGGCATTCCACTGAGGGGTTATAGATGAGTATTTCTGGTGATAAAAGTTCACTCTCAACGTGGTTCGGAAGTTCCATAAATCCATTGGTCCCGTTGCTGAATAACCACTAGTTCCATGCAACGTAAAAACACCATACAAACAAACAAACAATTCAGGATGAATAGCATGAGGAGGGAAGGGGATTATTCTTTCCTCAAACCAAACCTTTCACCAGACCAGCTTTGATGGTGGGGCAGCGAGACTCTTCCGTCAAATGGCTGTGATAAGACGTATTGTCCACTACTTTTACCAATGGCTTATCTAACACTGGTAAAAGAGGAGATGTGAGCCATTGAATGAAAAGGCTGCTATTCATTTCTCATTGGTAGTCACCCGTTTTTGTCTTCACAGACATAGAAAGGAGCTGTCCACAAAATCTCTTGACAGTGCCACCTGCTACCACCACAAATTGCAATAGATGGAGCTACCCCAATAGCAACTCAAATCCTCCTGAGGTATGTTTCACTGTAGCCACCTTGCAGGGCTTCTCCCTTTGGGGTTGTATGACCCGGAGGAGAACCGTGGGTAGCTTTATCTTCTGATCCAGCCCTGTTACCTCTATCTTTTAGTGTCCCTCCACCATGGCCCCTGGAGGAAGCTTGCTCCCACAGGAAGAGGCTAGCTTACTGGATCCTCTGCCGGGGAACCCCCAAACTCGTAGTTGACAAACGGTTGAACCTTAATTTTCTTCTGTGGGTACTGGGACCAGTGTGTGAGGACTGCCCTTGGACTCAGCACTCTCAACAGAAGTAGCAGTTTAATTCTTAACTGGGAGAAGCAGTCGTTTTGGCAGATGTGTTAGGGCAGTGCCTGTCCCTGGCAAGGCACGATAGAGAGGAGTGACTTTGGGTATTGCAATAGCGGCAATCTGCAGGTTCTCCCATCCCCTGTGGTAGTAGGAAGAGTTGGCTCCCAAGGGGCAGAGGCCTCTCGGACAGCCTTCTCTGGATTTGCTGGGAGGGCCTCTTGTGTGCCGGTCAGCCAGTCGTCATCATCCCTGTGCCTGGGTCGATTCTCGACCAGGTACCTTGTAAGCACCTGGGAGGCATATCTGAGGAAATCTACCAGTGTGGCATTCCTGGCTGGCCAAGGGGGCACCAACACACTCGCGTGGGCCAAACCCTCCTGGGCGGCGGTGGCTACCCAGCACCACCTCATCGATCAGGTTCTGCACCTGGTTCCTTTGCACCCTGTGGGTGGGTGCAGAGATCTTTTTTCCACACCACCGCTGCCTCCCCAAACCAGCGGAGTCCTTCCAGCTCGGTCTCATCTCCCAGGGAGCCCTCTTCTTCGCTATTTGTATTAACTTACAAATGTCACTTAATATGCAATTCACTCTACCTAGGAATTAATATGTTCTCACATATGTTAACCAAAAGGGAATTTTTTAGGTGATAATAAATTCGTCTTCTCATGGATTCGAACCAGCTCACAGAATGAAATCAGGACTTCTGTGACGCCTAAAAGTCCCGATTTCTCCTCTGTGCTCTGGAATTATTATCACCTAAGAAATTCCCCTTCAGTTAACATACTACTATACAACATTAATTTCGAGATAGAGAGAATTGGATATTGAGAATATTTGTAGTTTAATGCATATATATATATATATATATATATATATATATATATATATGTATGTATATATTTACGCATATATGTGTGTGTATGCATGTATGTATGTATGTATACACTCGCGCACATTAATATACTACACATCAGGCTCAACTGCGCCTATAAAAGGCTGGATATATCCTTTGAATATCTTCCTAAGGTATGTTTGGAATATCGAAAGAAAGGTCCGTTTCACCATTTTCTATACTTCGTTATATTCTATAACAGTAATAACCCATCCTCCGTGCTCAAATTCGTATATAGTTACAAATGCACCCTTAGTATCTTCCCTGTTGATAATGAAATAGTCCTTGTTCATGCAAGTTAAATGGCTGTAACCCACCATGCGGTAGCAGCTAGACATCAGTTCTAAACTGAACTTTAAAATCAACTTATTTCTGAAACATTGGTTGTTTCGTTTAAATCGTCTTTGAAATGTGGACTTGTTTCCCATGTTCTTGAACTCGCCACGATTCCGGTCCAGAAGTTTATTATTACATAAGAAAAGTAGTTTATTAATGTTCTTTAATGACAACTGACGAAATTAACTTCGCTAGTCTATATACGGCAATAAGGTTTCTATAAGATTAAGAGTATGCTTCCAGATTTAGACTGGTATTTCCTTTCTTTATAACATTACAAGATTATAAAAGAACGCTGTATTACTTCATAGGCATTTAATTTCTAGTCTTGGGTCAGAAACACTAGGCAAAGGAACGTTTTGGGTGTTTGGGTGCTGGTCGCGTCTGCTTCTGTACTGCACTGCAGGCTGGTGGAGGTGTTCCTTTGTACTTCTCGCATACGACCTTCTTCAAGTCGGTTTGGCATTCACCAACTTGGTCCTCGGAGAAGAACTGTATAAGAGAAGTGAAGAACAGGAAGATTTTACTTTGTTAACGGGAACTAAAATAAGATAGTATTTCGTAACTCAAATTAAACTTATTGCGATTTAGTCTTTGTTTTTTTTCTCTCTCTCTAAATATGATTCATTTTAACCAACTGTGAGAATAGTATTTTTGTGGTTGGAAAAAATCAAAGGATACCGCCAAGCAGCTCTAGGTTGAGTGTTATCTCTTCTCAAAGGAGAAGCGACAGAAGTGAGTTGGGGCTTTCGCCCAACTTACGTCGTTTACAATAATCCAGGGAACGAAATACAGAGCTGGACTGAGCTGTTCCTGTTGCAGGGCGACCTCATGGAGCAAATCCTGTCCTTCAACGGAGCTTATGCATTCATCTAATGGGGTCCAGTCAACGCCGACTTCGGAAGCACACTGAAACGAATTATAGTTTCTGGGTCTATTTGCAAAACCAAAATTCATGTAGGCTGCTAGTTTAGAGATGTACAAAAGGACTTAAAGCTTATTAGTAGCATATGTACAGAATACCGAGCAGACAAACTTGTTCGGCACACCGAATGGACATTAAAATGAGCTACAACGTATTTCATGGTTATAAACATCTTTCGAGAGTGAACAAGATTTAGTTGTTCCATAATGGCGTAGTGCCGTCAGTGAACTTCGTGTGAAGTACAGTGGGCGATATTCGAACTGACCCAGGTTGCAGTTCAAGCACTGAAAACTATCATGCAAGGAAAACTTAAATTAAAGACTAAAGAAGAAAGTTGTATGGAAAGAGATTCTTAATCTGTCATATGACATTGTCATGATAGACGTATTCTCTGGAAGCAGCTTAAAGCTTTATTCAGTTATTTGTATTATTTATATATTTCTAAACATGTTTAACCATAATAGATTCATTTACATGTGATAATTATGGTTGAAATATAAACGCAAGAAAGCCATAATCTTGGTGGCCAAGCACTGAGGAATTTCCCTGGATCTAGTATCCAATGAACTATATTACTTACTATTAGTTAAGAGAAATTTGAGTTATTAGAAAACTTGAGTTCGACACCTATGGCACCACTGCAGTTATTACTGTCAGTTATGTTGGATTGTTACTCACTCACCTTAGGACCTGCACTCGCAGGATGGCCGGCGGAGAGAAGGCAGTTGACGAAATCCATTTCGAGGTTGATATCCTTGAAGTGGTCCTTTGCGCATGCGTGAATCATGTTTCCTTTGCATTCGTCGGCACCGTGTTGGCAGCTAAAGGCCCAGCCCTCTCCGTCGGGTGAATACTGCAAACATTTATAAATATATTCAAAAGGCCTAAATCCGAGGAGAGTCCCTGCTTAGGCTCAAGAACAAAACTATCTTCTTAGGCTTTCAATTCAAATCTGTCAAAGATATCTCGGAAATGAAAACTACTAATCCGCTTAAACTATGGCAGTTAAAAAAAAAAAAAAAAAACGTTTACAGTTGAAGGAGCTGCGCATCGGAGCGTAAGTACCTTTGACAACTGAAACCAAGTCCAGCAATGATCGAAGTCCAAATATTGTCAAAACACTGAACTGCTCTTATATGTGAAGATGGAAACATTATAAAGTTCATTTCTTGAAAGAGGCAACTCTATTTCGCAAAAAGCGCGCCTACAATTCACAAATGCTTAAGGACCATTAAATTGTGAAGTTCATAAAATCGCGAGAAAGGATTTACATGTCATTCGTGAGTTCAATTACATTCTTACACACAACTGAGCAACATTTTATCCTCGACCAAGTACTGCTCATGATGTTATTATCACAGTCAGTCGGATACTTACTCGTGCATTTCCGAAGGGGAACATCTCCACTTCCATGATATCCTTTAGTTCCGTCCATGTCGGGTAGAGCTGATCGACGACGAAGTCAATGCTGTAAGGACACAAGGTTTCGTAGTAGAGGTGAATCTTCACGGGATCCTGAGCCAGAACCTGCTGGTGAGGAGGAGGGGAAGGTAGAACAACAGGTAGAAGAAGAAAAAATGCTGTTTCCTACCAGATGGTTTTCGTTCCATAACGTAAAAATAAATACCTAATAATGCCAGTTTTTTGGGATTTTTGTAAATTACTTTATATATATATAGTATATATATATATACTATATATATATTATATATATCTATATATTAATAATATATATATATATATACTATCTCTACAATAAAGGAGCCCATAAAAACACCAAAATGTAGAGAGAAAAGTACTATATTTCAGAGACTGCTGTCTCTCTCTTCAGGTATATGAATGAGAAAAGTTTACAGAAAAGGTGGTATTTTTATACCAAGAGATTCGTCCACAAGTAAGCCAATTTAGGTCACACCCCCGCTGATAATCTTCCTTTAATCTTCTTAAGCGTTGGTTGAATGAACACTGCGTCGACGATGTCCGATGTCCAATTCCCTTTTGAGATGTTCATTACCTGCTTCTCTTTTATTAAGGCCGATTCCATCATTTGACTCTTGTACCGGCAGTTGCTGCTATAAATTACACGTGACATATTCCAGTTTATTCTATGGTTATGTTCATTTATATGATTGAAAATGGCCGAGTTCTGTTGTCCATACCTAACTGACCGTTTGTGTTGTATTAATCTCTGGGGAAGTGATTTACCTGTAAATCCGATGTAAGATTGGTCACAGTCCTGGCATGGGATCTCATATACCCCAGAGTCTTTGGGCGATGTCTTTTGTTGGACGTTAATCAGGGATTTGGCTAAGGTATTTGGGTAGGTAAATGCAAAAGGGTTGGATTTCCCAAGGGTGTGAGTTACTCTCTTAATCGTCTCCAGGTGGGGAATTTTTATTTTATTGTTGGGTGTGTCTCTGGTTTGTCTTTAGGGGGTCGGTAGAAAATTACGTTTGCTTTTTGAATTGCTTTCTCAATTATATGGTCAGGATACTTTAAAGATGAAAAGTTGCTTGCGAATTAGTTCAAATTCTTTTTCCAGGAAATCTGGGGAACAAATTCGTAAGGCTCTTAAGAATAGGTTGCTAGCTAGATCTATCTTGATAGTATTGTCATGATAGCTAAGTAGAATATATGAAGTGAGAACGTTGGTTTCTGTATATGGTAAATTTGTATTCTGTCGTGTCTCTGATTATTAAAACATCAAGAAAAGGAATTTTGTTGTCTGTTTCCCATTCAACTTTAAATTTGATGCTGGGCACTAATGCGTTTAATTTTGAGAGGAATTCATTAAAATTACCCCAATTATTATCCCAAAATGTTAGATGTCATCCACGTATCTCATCCACAGCATGTTTTTGGGTTTTTATTGCATTTATTACTGTAGTTTCAAAGTTATTCCATGTACAGATTGGCTAAAATAGGACTTAAAGGATACCCATACTACACCCGAATTTTTGCTTGTAGAATGATTCCCCGAATGAAAATACGTTATTAGATGCACATAATTCAACTAACTTTATTATTTTGTCAAGTGCCAAAGGGAAATGATCTGATAGGGGGATAATTTTTCCCTTAAAAACTGAAGAACGTCCTGTACTGGTACTTTTGTGAATAGGGAGTCTACGTCAAGGCTTAAAAAGTTTTTATGTTGTGAAGTGGTATAAAAGTTTTATGTTGTGAAGTGGTATTTTCATTCGGGGAATCATTCTACAAGCAAAAATTCGGGTGTAGTATGGGTAGTCCTTTAAGTCCTATTTTAGCCAATCTGTACATGAAATACTTTGAAACTACAGTAATAAATGCAATAAAACCCAAAAACATGCTGTGGATGAGATACGTGGATGACATACTAACATTTTGGGATAATAGTGGGGTAATTTTAATGAATTCTTCTCAAAATTAAACGCATTAGTGCCCAGCATCAAATTTAAAGTTGAATGGGAAACAGACAACAAAATTCCTTTTCTTGATGTTTTAATAATCAGAGACACGACAACAATACAAATTTACCATATACAGAAAACCAACGTTCTCACTTTCATATATTCACTACTTTAGCTATCATGACAATACTATCAAGATAGGTCTAGCTAGCAACCTATTCTTAAGAGCCTTACGAATTTGTTCCCAGATTTCCTGGAAAAAGAATTTGAACTAATTCGCAAGCAACTTTCATCTTTAAAGTATCCTGACCATATAATTGAGAAAGCAATTCAAAAAGCAAAACGTAATTTTCTACCGACCCCCTAAAAAGACAAGACCAGAGACACACCCAACAATAAAATAAAAATTCCCCACCTGGAGACGATTAAGAGAGTAACTCACACCCTTGGGAAATCCAACCCTTTGCATTTACCTACCCAAATACCTAGCCAAATCCCTGATTAACGTCCAACAAAAGACATCGCCCAAAGACTCTGGGGTATATGAGATCCCATGCCAGGACTGTGACCAATCTTACATCGGATTTTACAGGTAAATCACTTCCCCAGAGATTAATACAACACAAACGGTCAGTTAGGTATGGACAACAGAACTCGGCTATTTTCAATCATATAAATGAACATAACCATAGAATAAACTGGAATATGTCACGTGTAATTTATAGCAGCAACTGCCGGTACAAGAGTCAAATGATGGAATCGGCCTTAATAAAAGAGAAGCAGGTAATGAACATCTCAAAAGGGAATTGGACATCGGACATCGTCGAACGCAGTGTTCATTCAACCAACGCTTAAGAAGATTAAAGGAAGATTATCACGGGGGGTGTGACCTAAATTGGCTTACTTGTGGACGAATCTCTTGGTATAAATACCACCTTTTCTATAAACTTTTCTCATTCATATACCTGAAGAGAGAGATAGCAGTCTCTGAAATATAGTACTTTTCTCTCTACATTTTGGTGTTTTATGGGCTCCTTTTATAGATGGAATTCTGTTGTTACAGAACACTTTTACCACGTCATTGTCAGACCCATTATGGAATTCAACCGCCTTTCCACGATTCTTCACTCACTTCCAGAAGTCAAGCCAGTTTTCCGCAAGTTTGAAAAAGAACTGACAGACTACACGGCTGAAAACCAAAAACACTTTTTGGAAGAATGCCTCAAAGAACAAGTACTTCCAAAAATGTACGGATTCGGGAGATGGACTCTGCAATCAAAACCCCTTCCCTCTATCACACAAGATTTTCCTTGGAAGAAAGAATCACCAATACGAGAAACGACATCTTCGTGCTACGCAGAGTGATATATGGAACTCAATCTAATCTTCGCCTCCTCACTACGGACCACGTATACAGGTATCTGATTTCATTCTGTTCCGACATTGCTGCCTATAATAGCGTGACTCATTCCAACAGACTTTTACGCAAGTTAAATAACCTAATAGATAATAGCGCATGGAATAATCTTGAACAACAAGACAAAGTTTTAAACTTATCCAACACCCCCCTTACTGTAAAATCAAACATTTAGTTTTAAATTTAGGCTTATCCTTTGCCCTAATGCCAGACCGCAAAAAACAACCTAGACTTCATAGTGGCTTTTGATAAATTCATATCTGACAAAAAACTACAGCCGTGAAGAGATATGTTTAAAAGGAGTGTTTACTAAATGCTTTAACTGACCTTCAT